>NC_050571.1:11687668-11782668 GCF_013265735.2 Oncorhynchus mykiss
TTTGATATACTACTATATTAACCTTATTATTTTGATATACTACTATATTAACCTTATTATTTTGATATGCTACTATATTAACCTTATTATTTTGATATACTACTATATTAACCTTATTATTTTGATATACTACTATATTAACCTCATTATTTTGATATACTACTATATTAACCTTATTATTTTGATATACTACTATATTAACCTTATTATTTTGATATACTACTATATCAACCTTATTATTTTGATATACTACTATATTAACCTTATTATTTTGATATACTACTATATTAACCTTATTATTTTGATATACTACTATATTAACCTTATTATTTTTGACATACTACTATATTAACCTTATTATTTTGATATACTACTATATTAACCTTATTATTTTGATATACTTCCTATATTAACCTTATTATTTTGATATACTACTATATTAACCTTATTATTTTGATATACTACTATATTAACCTTACTATTTTGATATACTACTATATTAACCTTACTATTTTGATATACTACTATATTAACCTTATTATTTTGATATACTACTATATTAACCTTATTATTTTGATATACTACTATATTAACCTTATTATTTTGATATGCTACTATATTAACCTTATTATTTTGATATGCTACTATATTAACCTTATTATTTTGATATACTACTATATTAACCTCATTATTTTGATATACTACTATATTAACCTTATTATTTTGATATACTACTATATTAACCTTATTATTTTGATATACTACTATATCAACCTTATTATTTTGATATACTACTATATTAACCTTATTATTTTGATATACTACTATATTAACCTTATTATTTTGATATACTACTATATTAACCTTATTATTTTGATATACTACTATATTAACCTTATTATTTTGATATACTACTATATTAACCTTATTATTTTGATATACTACTATATTAACCTTATTATTTTGATATACTACTATATTAACCTTATTATTTTGATATACTACTATATTAACCTTATTATTTTGATATACTACTATATTAACCTTATTATTTTGATATACTACTATATTAACCTTATTATTTTGATATACTACTATATTAACCTTATTATTTTGATATACTACTATATTAACCTTATTATTTTGATATACTACTATATTAACCTTATTATTTTGATATACTACTATATCAACCTTATTATTTTGATATACTACTATATCAACCTTATTATTTTGATATACTACTATATTAACCTTATTATTTTGATATACTACTATATTAACCTTATTATTTTGATATACTACTATATTAACCTCATTATTTTGATATACTACTATATTAACCTTATTATTTTGATATACTACTATATTAACCTCATTATTTTGATATACTACTATATTAACCTTATTATTTTGATATACTACTATATTAACCTCATTATTTTGATATACTACTATATTAACCTTATTATTTTGATATGCTACTATATTAACCTTATTATTTTGATATACTACTATATCAACCTTATTATTTTGATATACTACTATATTAACCTCATTATTTTGATATACTACTATATTAACCTTATTATTTTGATATACTACTATATTAACCTCATTATTTTGATATACTACTATATTAACCTCATTATTTTGATATACTACTATATTAACCTTATTATTTTGATATACTACTATATTAACCTTATTATTTTGATATACTACTATATTAACCTTATTATTTTGCATTGTGGGGTAGTTAGATCACACATCTCCTCAGAACTAACTACACTTTTATACACTCTCCTACTAGTCTACCACAGTATGGACTACCACAGTATGGACTACCACAGTATAGACTACCACAGTATAGACCACCACAGTATAGACCACCACAGTATAGACTACCGCAGTCTAGACTACCACAGTATAGACCACTACAGTATAGACTACCACAGTATAGACCACCACAGTATAGACTACCACAGTATGCACTACCACAGTATGGACTACCACAGTATGGACTACCACAGTATGGACTACCACAGTACGGACTACCACAGTATAGACTACCACAGTATAAACTACCACAGTATAGACGACCACAGTATAAACTACCACAGTATAGATTACCACAGTATAGACGACCACAGTATAGATTACCACAGTATGGACTACCACAGTATGGACTACCACAGTATAGACCACCACAGTATAGACTACCACAGTATAGACGACCACAGTATAGATTACCACAGTATGGACTACCACAGTATGGACTATGACAATACGGACTACCACAGTATAGACTACCACAGTATGGACTACCAAAGTATAGATTACCACAGTATGGACTACCACAGTATAGACTACCACAGTATAGACTACCACAGTATGGACTACCACAGTATGGACTACCACAGTATGGACTACCACAGTATGGACTACGACAAGACGGACTACCACAGTATAGACTACCACAGTATAGACTACCACAGTATAGACTACCAAAGTATAGATTAACACAGTATGGACTACCACAGTATAGACTACCACAGTATAGACTACCACAGTATAGACGACCACAGTATAGATTACCACAGTATGGACTACCACAGTATGGACTACCACAGTATAGACTACAAGGGTATGGACTACCACAGTATAGACTACCACAGTATGGACTACCACAGTATAGACTACCAGGGTATGGCCTACCACAGTATAGACTATCACAGTATAGACTACCACAGTATGGACTACCACAGTATAGACTACCAGGGTATGGCCTACCACAGTATAAACTACCACAGTATGGACTACCACAGTATAAACGACCAGAGTATAAACTACCACAGTATAGACTACCACAGTATGGACTACCAAAGTATGGACTACCACAGTATAGACCACCACAGTATAACTACCACAGTATGGACTACCACATTATGGACTACCACAGTATAGACCACCACAGTATGGACTACCACAGTATGGACTACCAAAGTATGGACTACCACAGTATAGACTACCACAGTATGGACTACCACAGTATAGACTACCACAGTATAGACTACCACAGTAAGGACTACCACAGTATATGACTACCACAGTATGGACTACCACAGTATAGACTACCACAGTATGGACTGCCACAGTATGGACTGCCACAGTATGGACTGCCACAGTATAGACTACCACAGTATGGACTACCACAGTATAGACTACCACAGTATGGACTACCACAGTATGGACTACCACAGTATGGACTACCACAGTATATGACTACTGTTATAATAGAGTACAGAAGACAAGGAGGTATTGTTGAAGTTTTAAATAAATAAACAACGTACATTTTTCAAAATCATACTTTTTAAATAGAAAAAAACAATGCTTAAACCTCATCAACAGACTGCTTTTGAGGTATGGGGAAAATGGAATGCATTGCAAGTGGGTACCAGCAAGAGACCACTGTTTGGTTATTAATGTTTCTGTTGCGCTCATGTGATTGCAGAGTTTGCAAAACAAATGGCCATTAGATTTATGGTAGGCTACTTTGTAATTCACATTTAATCAATAAGTTTTTTGGGAAAGCTTTTCTATCTCTACCAGAAGAAGGTTATCATTAGTGTGATCGCTAATGGCTACGTAATGAGCACAGATAGCATGATACTGCAACTCTCAGCTCCTGCTCAATGTTTAGCTGGGACCTGTACTTGGTCTTCAGTGCAGCAACAGCAGAGAAGCCAGTCTCACAAATATAAGATGTTGCAAAAGGAAGAAGAATGCCCATTGCCCTCTGTCCTAAGAGTGGATAGTGCCTCTCTACACTCAGCCAGAATTCACTCAGTGTCTGTGATGTGAACTTCAGTCTCAATGTGGAGTCAGACGTCATATCAATGAACTGGTCCTCCTCTGCAGAGCTGAAACCAGTTGGAGCTGGTGCATTGAAAGGATCTCTCACCCAGTCATATTAGGAACTGTTTTCAGGGAAGCACTTTTTAAAGAATCCCATCAGTGATGAAATATGCTCCTTAATACATGGAATCACTGAGGTGGCATCATAGTCAGTAGTGTCAACAAATTCATGCAGGTTCTCGAATGAATCAGTATTTCCTTCATCAAGTCACCTGATCTTGTCTGTGACCTGAGGGAGGTGTTTATCTTTCCCTTGAAGCTGTAGATTTAGTTAATTTAGCTTTCCAAATATGTCACTCAGGTAGGCCAGTTTTACCAGGAAGTTCTCATCACAAAATGTTTCTGCGAGGTCATACTTGTGCTCCTGCTCCGAAAACATTCTTATCTGCTCTCTGAGCTCAAAAACTAGGGACAAGACTTTTCCTCGTGACAGCCACCTTGCTTCACTATGAAACAGCACTGCTTGATGTTCAGCTCCCATCTCCTCACAGATAGCAGAGAAGACTTGTTTTTAGTGGTCTGGTCTTTATAAAACTACACCTACAATGTCAGTCATAACCTCACTTAATTCAGAGGAAAGGTGCCTTGATGCCAGTGCTTCTCTATGTATAACACAGTGTGTCCACTCAGCATTAGGTGAAGCCTTCTTGATGAGTGCCCGAAGTCCTTTTCTCATCCCTGCCATGGTCTGTGCACCATCACTGCACTTTAGCCCATTCTCAGTCAGTAAGCAGTCCAGCATTTGGAATAGCTCTTCAGCTGTGGCTCTGTCTCTGACATATTTACAAAAAAGTAGATCCTCACACAGGGAGTTTGTCATGTCTAAACGTACATTAGCGCTAAACAAACAGTCTTTGTTGCTGTCAGTTGCTTCATCGAACTGTAAGGCAAAGCATTTGTCTTTGAGTTTATCTACCAGCTGTTCTTTAAGATCGTTGGCAGTGTCATGTATATGTCTGGCGACAGTGTCATTGGACAGAGGGATAGTTTTATTTTTGCAGCACTTGCGTCATCCAGCAGGACAGAGACCAGGTCTAATGCTGCAGGTAGTATCAGCTCCTCTGCTATGTAGTGGGGGTTGTTGCACTGAGCAATTTGGTACGCCACCTTATATGATGCTAACAGTGCTGGTTTACTGAAGTAGCAATCACAAAGCGGGACGATTGTTGGCAATATTCGGCACGTTTTCACTGAAAAAACTCAAGCGGCTTACCAGCGTGATTGGGGTGTAATGTCTTTAAGTGACGCCTTAATTTATTTGGCTTCATGCTGTCCTGCTGCCAACATTTTTAGACACGTTCAACATACCGGTCTTTCATCGTCTCCCACCGTATTCACAGTGAAGCCAAGCGCTACATACGCTTCGTCATATTTCCTCGTCTCCCACCGTAGTCACAGTGATGCCAAGCGCTACATACGCTTCCTCATATTTCCTCGTCTCCCACCGTAGTCACAGTGAAGCCAAACGCTACATACGCTTCGTCATATCTCCTCGTCTCCCACCGTAGTCACAGTGAAGACAAACGCTACATACGCTTCGTCATATCTCCTCGTCTCCCACCGTAGTCACAGTGAAGACAAGCGCTACATACGCTTCGTCATATTTCCTCGTCTCCCACCGTAGTCACAGTGAAGACAAGCGCTACATACGCTTCCTCATATCTCCTCGTCTCCCACCGTAGTCACAGTGAAGACAAACGCTGGTTTACTGAAGTAGCAATCACAAAGCGGGACGATTGTTGGCAATATTCGGCACGTTTTCACTGAAAAAACTCAAGCGGCTTACCAGCGTGATTGGGGTGTAATGTCTTTAAGTGACGCCTTAATTTATTTGGCTTCATGCTGTCCTGCTGCCAACATTTTTAGACACGTTCAACATACCGGTCTTTCATCGTCTCCCACCGTATTCACAGTGAAGCCAAGCGCTACATACGCTTCGTCATATTTCCTCGTCTCCCACCGTAGTCACAGTGATGCCAAGCGCTACATACGCTTCCTCATATTTCCTCGTCTCCCACCGTAGTCACAGTGAAGCCAAACGCTACATACGCTTCGTCATATCTCCTCGTCTCCCACCGTAGTCACAGTGAAGACAAACGCTACATACGCTTCGTCATATCTCCTCGTCTCCCACCGTAGTCACAGTGAAGACAAGCGCTACATACGCTTCGTCATATTTCCTCGTCTCCCACCGTAGTCACAGTGAAGACAAGCGCTACATACGCTTCCTCATATCTCCTCGTCTCCCACCGTAGTCACAGTGAAGACAAGCGCTACATACGCTTCCTCATATTTCCTCGTCTCCCACCGTAGTCACAGTGAAGCCAAACGCTACATACGCTTCGTCATATCTCCTCGTCTCCCACCGTAGTCACAGTGAAGACAAACACTACATACGCTTCGTCATATCTCCTCGTCTCCCACCGTAGTCACAGTGAAGCCAAACGCTACATACGCTTCGTCATATATCCTCGTCTCCCACCGTAGTCACAGTGAAGACAAACGCTACATACGCTTCGTCATATCTCCTCGTCTCCCACCGTAGTCACAGTGAAGACAAACGCTACATACGCTTCGTCATATCTCCTCGTCCCCCACCATATTCACAGTGAAGCCAAGCGCTTCCTCATATCTCCTCGTCTCCCACCGTAGTCACAGTGAAGCCAAACGCTACATACGCTTCGTCATATCTCCTCGTCTCCCACCGTAGTCACAGTGAAGACAAACGCTACATACGCTTCGTCATATCTCCTCGTCTCCCACCGTAGTCACAGTGAAGACAAACGCTACATACGCTTCGTCATATCTCCTCGTCTCCCACCGTAGTCACAGTGAAGCCAAGCGCTAGATATGCTTCGTCATATTTCCTCGTCTCCCACCGTAGTCACAGTGATGCCAAGCTCTACATACGCTTCGTCATATCTCCTCATCTCCCACCGTAGTCACAGTGAAGCCAAGCGCTTCGTCATATCTCCTCGTCTCCCACCGTAGTCACAGTGAAGCCAAGCGCTTCGTCATATCTCCTCATCTCCCACCGTAGTCACAGTGAAGCCAAGCGCTACATACACTTCCTCATATCTCCTCGTCTCCCACCGTAGTCACAGTGATGCCAAGCGCTACATACGCTTCATCATATTTCCTCGTCTTAGATTTCGGGAGACTTACGTTTGTCTCATTATCTCCGTCTCTCTCCGCCTTTCTTTTCATCCCTGTTAAATATTTTTCCAGGGTGTCTCTTAAGGGTTTGTTATCTGCACTTCATATCTCCTGCTCTGTGCTGTGTGCTCTTGTTCGGTGCAAAAAAAACCTACTCCCTGCGGCAAAAAAGAGCATGTTCCCCAGGGTCACACGTCCCCCCTGGCATCGCTCTGAGCCTCCCCCAAGGGGGCGCACCCCACTATTTGAGAAGGACTACTTACCCTAACCTTCAACCACAGTATAGACTACCATGGTATAGACTACCACAGTATAGCCTTAACCCAAAAACCTAACCTTAACCCTAAACCTAACCCTAGGTCCTAACCCTAACCCTAACCCTAGCTCCTAACCCTAAAACTAACCCCAGCTCCTAACCCTAAACCTAATTCTAACTCTAATTCTAGCCTTAACGATAAACCCCCTAGAAATTGCAATTGACCTCGTGGGGACTAACAAAATGTCACCCGTTGGTAAAATGTTTGTTTGTTTACTATTCTTGTGGGGTTTCAGAAAAATAGGAATAAGTGATGCTGACTGACTGAACTGAATAGGATAACTCTCATTCGAATTCAAATGTCTAAACTATAGTTGTTGAAATAAGTTTTCCCCTTTTGCCTGCGTGTTAGATTGTGCTGATAGAGGTGTGGCAACCTGGCTAGACTCGTATTTGTAATCGTATCTGTAAATTGACAGTTGGTAGTCGTGATCGGAAAAAACTGAAGTGTTTTTATTATGCCTAAGTAGATGTTGGCAAAATACCTGCTGGTTTATAGATCAACCAAGCTGCAGATTAGGGGCAGCGTGTGGACCGTTTATTTTTTCCCTGCCCTCGCTTCGCTTGTAAAATATCATGCACATTGATAGCTAGCAAACGTGTCCTATTGATTTATCATAGAAGCAGGCAAACAGGAGGCAGCAGTGGTCTAGATGATCAGATTGAAACATGCGACAGCTTCGCTCTATCCAATCAGAACAGCAGGATCAACATGCAGCCCACCCTTCTCTTTACAGACAGGCAAACTAGCCAGTTTAGTTATTTAGAGCATGGTGCACAATACTGAGAAGGAAGACGACATGCTGTTGCCATGGCTACCTCCTTGTAGCTGCTTTCTTGGTGTTCACAATTGTTCATCATCATTACACAATTGTTCTAAATTTAATCACTCTCTTCACCCTTGTTTTTGTCTGCACTGCCCCATGCGCTCCTCTGCGTGTGTGAGTATCCATAGCAACGGCTACATTTGGGTTGCTTAATGACGAGACATGAGAGAGCTGTTAGTTGACTTAGCTAGCTACTTTTCGTCACTCTAAATTCAGACAAACACCTGTGACTTTTGATTGGAAGCAGATCATTCTGTTCTGAATCCTGATTTGAATAGCAGAAAAGTAGACCAAGATGTTACACCCTCTAAGTTTCTGTCTAAAGTTCTGGGGAACTGATCAAATATTCAGTTGTTTGGAAAAAGTACATATATATATATTTTTTTTAGGCAGTTAAATAAACAGCTGTGTTAGATTGTTTGTTCTGATTTCAGATTTGAATAGCAGAGAAATAGACACAGATGTCATACACACTAACTTTTTGTCTAACTTGTTGGCAAAGTGTTCAAAACTTCAGCTGTTTATAAAAAGTTAGGATATTTTGTTGACACGGTTATTACAACAGCTGTATCGTGTGAGCAGTATAAAATATATGTTATTATAATTTGAGATAGGAGTAGCAGGAAGATTTCACAAACTAACTTTTTGTCTAAGTTGTTGGGAAAGTGGTCAAAGAAGTTTATTTGTGACTTGTTTCAGGAAATTAGGCATATATTGAAAAACATTTTTTTATCAAAATGTGTTTTTTGGCAGAAACATTTTGGCAGAAACATCTGTAAATATGTAAATTACAAGCCTAGTTGATTTAGCCATGGTCTGCCATGTAGCACACTTCCGGCTATAACATGAGGAAATATTTTCTAACACTTAAAAAATATATATATAACATAGTATAGCTGCAAAAGTGTTGCTCTCCACTTCCTGGAGGACCGGGTTTTGAAATCAGTGGAATGCCCGGTGGAGAATGATAGCTAAGGAGATGAAGGAAATGGATTGGAAATATGCGAAGGTAGTGTCAGGGAAATTGCAAGATTATGTTATAATGCTTGTATTGCATTATAATGGTTGTTATATTCGACAGAATAGAGTACTTTGTTACCTATTGTATGTGTTCTACTGAGGATGGGCCTCTATGAGATAACACTGACAGAGGAGATTTACGATGTCTTTGGGTGATAAAACCTAAAGAGCATTCCAGAGAACATGAGTTAATGTTTATGTTCTATATGGTACCAGGGAGAGATGGTTCCAGTTTGGAGTAGGAGGGCCAGACAACAAGGCCTATAAAATGAACACTGTTGACACAGCAGATGCTGTCTGCTATGTATTATAAATATCTTTCATACAAATCTTAACCTTGTTAAAAATCTATGTATCTGTTGTTCGTCATGTAGGTTGAAAGGGGTGTATCTTGGCTATAAAAGATCTCAGTAGCCATTGTGTTGTCACTCTCAATGGATCATTAGGAAATGGTGAATCGTTGAAAGTCATTGCTATTGCAAAGCTCTTATTATTAAAGATGTAGTTTAATAAGTATAACTCTGACTTGTGTGATTAGTTTGTCCTAATTTGATAGTAAAGAAATAAAACACCATAGCAGTCGAAAATAGAAGATACAGAAGACTGTTGTATAAAACACTTGTCTCCGGATTACATTTTCAAACTAAGGGCAGCCATGGCAGCCGTGACAGAGAGGAAGAAGCGCCCATCAATGTATACGGGTAAGATAGTCTAGCTAGCTACATTTTCAGATGTTATACGTTTCAAATTTTGTCCGAAAATTGTTTTCATTGCAAGTTAAAGCATACTGTTAGCTAGCTAGCTAACACTGGCTCGCTAGCTAATGTTACGTGTATGATCTGTGTTGTAATATTATTTATGTCTCAGAGCCATTTGCTTTGCTAGTTATAACCTAATGTTAGCTAGCTAGCTAACATTGAACCTGTTTGGTTAACTACCTGCAGATTCATGCAGGATAGTAATGTTATGAGTTGGGATTATAGTTCATTATTTAGCTAGCTAGCTAACATTGAACCTGGTTGGTTAACTACCTGCGGATTTATGCAGGATAGTAACGTAATGAGTTGGGGTTATAGTTCATTATTTAGCTAGCTAGCTAACATTGAACCTGGTTGGTTAACTACCTGCAGATTCATGCAGGATAGTAACGTTATGAGTTGGGGTTATAGTTCATTATTTAGCTAGCTAGCCAGCAAAAGCCTAAACAAAAGACTCGACTATGCGAGTAACCATTTCACTACACCTTCTGGATCCTGTGCATGTGACAAATAAACTTTGTCAAATACATTTTATTTGATATAGTGTGTGTTTACCAGAGACGGTAATGTGAAGAACTAACTTAACATTATCTAACTAGCTAACAAGCTAGAAACTAACCAAAACATTGTTTAGAAAGTTGCTTTAAGTTGCCTGGTTTACTAGATTGACAGATACTAAATGCATTTTGAAACAGATGGGTTTATTGGTATTAAAATACACTAGTTATGCTATTTTGAACCACCAGACTGCTGACGTCAGTCCCATGAAAGTGGATGGAGGACAAAAAGAATAGTTTAAAAAGTATAAAAGATATCAGAAAGTTCTGTTCATAGAACTTAATACAGACCAGTTTACACGTTATTAAGTTTGAATTGAGTTTCTAGCTTAAACAGTGTAAGAGCTAAAGAATAATTGTTACGTGTACGCTGGGAGTCGATAAGCAAGTACAGGGAGTGCAAATTTAATAATAAGAAATAGAACATAGTACAAAACAAGAAACAGGAAAAGCATGCAGACATGAAACAGAAACAGAGTCAATAACGAGGAAAGAACCAAAGGGAGTGACAGATATAAGGGAGGTAATCAGAAAGGTGATGGAGTCCGTAATGATGGTGGCAGCTGTGCGTAATGATGGTGGCAGCTGTGCATAATGATGGTGGCAGATGTGCGAAACGATGGTGGCAGGTGTGCGTAATGATGGTGCCAGGTGTGCGTAATGATGGTGGCAGGTGTGCGTAATGATGAGACAACTGGCAAAAAAGAGCACAAGAGAGGAGCAGGAGTAGACGTGACAATAATAATAAGAAGTGTGTCGAAGATTTAAAGTGGGGACTCTTTTTTTCGCGAGTCCCATTAATAATAATTATTATTATAATGGATCGAGGGTAAAGGGGTGTGTGCAGGAGTTATATGGGTGTGTAACTCTCCGCTCATCCTCTCTCAATATAGTGAAAGTGTACCCATGTATGTGACTAGTATTCACAAGCCTGTGAATGTGTTTGTGCATGTGTGTGTGTCTGTGTGTGTGTCTGTGCATGCGTGCGTGTGTGTGTGTGTGTGTGAGTATTTAGATAATGAATGACTCTGCTTGGTGATGAATGTGACCTTCATCAGCTGAAACATTCTTCCTCTGCTTCACTGAGCCCTGGACAGGAGGAACCAGAGACTGGGCCGCCGCGTCCCAAATGGCACCCTAATCCCTTTACAGTCCACTACTTTTGACCAGGGCCCATAGGGTTAAAGGTAGTGCACTAAATAGGGAATAGGGTGCCATTTGGGATGCACCCTTTGGCTCATGGTAATTTAGCATACTTCAACATGTTAATCATCAACCCAACGTTCTTAGTCACGTTTTGTGACAGTAATTTGTTTCCATATCAACAAACTGAACAAAACTCTGTGGATGTCTGATTATGAGCCACTTGAGCCACACTGGTGGTTGTTCAGAATCATTTAGAATACATGCCTAAATTCAATATCCTTTCCCCTCAGTTCATGGTTGTTTAGCAGCCCCTTAGTTCATGGTTGTTTAGCCCCTTAGTTCATGGTGGTTTAGCCCCTTAGTTCATGGTTGTTTAGCAGCCCCTTAGTTCATGGTTGTTTAGCCCCTTAGTTCATGGTTGTTTAGCCCCTTAGTTCATGGTTGTTTAGCAGCCCCTTAGTTCATGGTTGTTTAGCCCCTTAGTTCATGGTTGTTTAGCCCCTTAGTTCATGGTTGTTTAGCCACTTAGTTCATGGTTGTTTAGCCCCTTAGTTCATGGTTGTTTAGTAGCCCCTTAGTTCATGGTTGTTTAGTAGCCCCTTAGTTCATGGTTGTTTAGTAGCCCCTTAGTTCATGGTTGTTTAGCCACTTAGTTCATGGTTATTTAGCCCCTTAGTTCATGGTTGTTTAGTAGCCCCTTAGTTCATGGTTGTTTAGCCCCTTAGTTCATGGTTGTTTAGCCCCTTAGTTCATGGTTATTTAGCCCCTCAGTTCATGGTTGTTTAGCAGCCCCTTAGTTCATGGTTGTTTAGCCCCTTAGTTCATGGTTGTTTAGCCCCTTAGTTCATGGTTGTTTAGCCCCTTAGTTCATGGTTGTTTAGCCCCTTAGTTCATGGTTGTTTAGCCCCTTAGTTCATGGTTGTTTAGCAGCCCCTCAGTTCATGGTTGTTTAGCCCCTTAGTTCATGGTTGTTTAGTAGCCCCTTAGTTCATGGTTGTTTAGCAGCCCCTCAGTTCATGGTTGTTTAGCAGCCCCTTAGTTCATGGTTGTTTAGCCCCTTAGTTCATGGTTGTTTAGCCCCTTAGTTCATGGTTGTTTAGTAGCCCCTTAGTTCATGGTTGTTTAGTAGCCCCTTAGTTCATGGTTGTTTAGCCCCTTAGTTCATGGTTGTTTAGCCCCTTAGTTCATGGTTATTTAGCCCCTTAGTTCATGGTTGTTTAGTAGCCCCTTAGTTCATGGTTGTTTAGCAGCCCCTCAGTTCATGGTTGTTTAGCAGCCCCTTAGTTCATGGTTGTTTAGCCCCTTAGTTCATGGTTGTTTAGCCCCTTAGTTCATGGTTGTTTAGTAGCCCCTTAGTTCATGGTTGTTTAGCCCCTTAGTTCATGGTTGTTTAGCCCCTTAGTTCATGGTTGTTTAGCCACTTAGTTCATGGTTATTTAGCCCCTTAGTTCATGGTTGTTTAGTAGCCCCTTAGTTCATGGTTGTTTAGCCCCTTAGTTCATGGTTGTTTAGCCCCTTAGTTCATGGTTGTTTAGTAGCCCCTTAGTTCATGGTTGTTTAGCCACTTAGTTCATGGTTATTTAGCCCCTTAGTTCATGGTTGTTTAGTAGCCCCTTAGTTCATGGTTGTTTAGCCCCTTAGTTCATGGTTGTTTAGTAGCCCCTTAGTTCATGGTTGTTTAGCCCCTTAGTTCATGGTTGTTTAGCCCCTTAGTTCATGGTTGTTTAGTAGCCCCTTAGTTCATGGTTGTTTAGCCCCTTAGTTCATGATTGTTTAGCCCCTTAGTTCATGGTTGTTTAGCCCCTTAGTTCATGGTTATTTAGCCCCTTAGTTCATGGTTATTTAGCCCCTTAGTTCATGGTTGTTTAGCCCCTTAGTTCATGGTTGTTTAGCCCCTTAGTTCATAGTTGTTTAGCCCCTTAGTTCATGGTTGTTTAGCCCCTTAGTTCGTGGTTGTTTAGCCCCTTAGTTCATGGTTGTTTAGCCCCTTAGTTCATGGTTGTTTAGTAGCCCCTTAGTTCATGGTTGTTTAGCCCCTTAGATCATGGTTGTTTAGCCCCTGAGTTCATGGTTGATTAGGCCCTTAGTTCATGGTTGTTTAGCCCCTTAGTTCATGGTTGTTTAGCCCCTTAGTTCATGGTTGTTTAGTAGCCCCTTAGTTCATGGTTGTTTAGCCCCTTAGTTCATGGTTGTTTAGCCCCTTAGTTCATGGTTGTTTAGCCCCTTAGTTCATGGTTATTTAGCCCCTTAGTTCATGGTTGTTTAGCCCCTTAGTTCATGGTTGTTTAGTAGCCCCTTAGTTCATAGTTGTTTAGCCCCTTAGTTCATAGTTGTTTAGCCCCTTAGTTCATGGTTGTTTAGCCCCTTAGTTCATGGTTGTTTAGCCCCTTAGTTCATGGTTGTTTAGCCCCTTAGTTCATGGTTGTTTAGTAGCCCCTTAGTTCATGGTTGTTTAGCCCCTTAGTTCATGGTTGTTTAGCCCCTTAGATCATGGTTGTTTAGCCCCTGAGTTCATGGTTGTTTAGCCCCTTAGTTCATGGTTGTTTAGCCACTTAGTTCATGGTTGTTTAGCCCCTTAGATCATGGTTGTTTAGCCCCTGAGTTCATGGTTGTTTAGGCCCTTAGTTCATGGTTGTTTAGCCCCTTAGTTCATGGTTGTTTAGCCCCTTAGTTCATAGTTGTTTAGCCCCTTAGTTCATAGTTGTTTAGCCCCTTAGTTCATGGTTGTTTAGCCCCTTAGTTCATGGTTGTTTAGCCCCTTAGTTCATGGTTGTTTAGCCCCTTAGTTCATGGTTGTTTAGTAGCCCCTTAGTTCATGGTTGTTTAGCCCCTTAGTTCATGGTTGTTTAGCCCCTTAGATCATGGTTGTTTAGCCCCTGAGTTCATGGTTGATTAGGCCCTTAGTTCATGGTTGTTTAGCCCCTTAGTTCATGGTTGTTTAGCCCCTTAGTTCATGGTTGTTTAGTAGCCCCTTAGTTCATGGTTGTTTAGCCCCTTAGTTCATGGTTGTTTAGCCCCTTAGTTCATGGTTGTTTAGCCCCTTAGTTCATGGTTATTTAGCCCCTTAGTTCATGGTTGTTTAGCCCCTTAGTTCATGGTTGTTTAGTAGCCCCTTAGTTCATAGTTGTTTAGCCCCTTAGTTCATAGTTGTTTAGCCCCTTAGTTCATGGTTGTTTAGCCCCTTAGTTCATGGTTGTTTAGCCCCTTAGTTCATGGTTGTTTAGCCCCTTAGTTCATGGTTGTTTAGTAGCCCCTTAGTTCATGGTTGTTTAGCCCCTTAGTTCATGGTTGTTTAGCCCCTTAGATCATGGTTGTTTAGCCCCTGAGTTCATGGTTGTTTAGCCCCTTAGTTCATGGTTGTTTAGCCCCTTAGTTCATGGTTGTTTAGCCCCTTAGATCATGGTTGTTTAGCCCCTGAGTTCATGGTTGTTTAGGCCCTTAGTTCATGGTTGTTTAGCCCCTTAGTTCATGGTTGTTTAGCCCCTTAGTTCATGGTTGTTTAGCCCCTTAGTTCATGGTTGTTTAGCCCCTTAGTTCATGGTTGTTTAGCCCCTTAGTTCATGGTTGTTTAGCCCCTTAGTTCATGGTTGTTTAGCCCCTTAGTTCATGGTTGTTTAGCCCCTTAGTTCATGGTTGTTTAGTAGCCCCTTAGTTCATGGTTGTTTAGCCCCTTAGTTCATGGTTGTTTAGCCCCTTAGATCATGGTTGTTTAGCCCCTGAGTTCATGGTTGATTAGGCCCTTAGTTCATGGTTGTTTAGCCCCTTAGTTCATGGTTGTTTAGCCCCTTAGTTCATGGTTGTTTAGTAGCCCCTTAGTTCATGGTTGTTTAGCCCCTTAGTTCATGGTTGTTTAGCCCCTTAGTTCATGGTTGTTTAGCCCCTTAGTTCATGGTTATTTAGCCCCTTAGTTCATGGTTGTTTAGCCCCTTAGTTCATGGTTGTTTAGTAGCCCCTTAGTTCATAGTTGTTTAGCCCCTTAGTTCATAGTTGTTTAGCCCCTTAGTTCATGGTTGTTTAGCCCCTTAGTTCATGGTTGTTTAGCCCCTTAGTTCATGGTTGTTTAGCCCCTTAGTTCATGGTTGTTTAGTAGCCCCTTAGTTCATGGTTGTTTAGCCCCTTAGTTCATGGTTGTTTAGCCCCTTAGATCATGGTTGTTTAGCCCCTGAGTTCATGGTTGTTTAGCCCCTTAGTTCATGGTTGTTTAGCCCCTCAGTTCATGGTTGTTTAGCCCCTTAGATCATGGTTGTTTAGCCCCTGAGTTCATGGTTGTTTAGGCCCTTAGTTCATGGTTGTTTAGCCCCTTAGTTCATGGTTGTTTAGCCCCTTAGTTCATGGTTGTTTAGCCCCTTAGTTCATGGTTGTTTAGCCCCTTAGTTCATGGTTGTCTAGCCCCTTAGTTCATGGTTGTTTAGCCCCTTAGTTCATGGTTGTTTAGCCCCTTAGTTCATGGTTGTTTAGCCCCTTAGTTCATGGTTGTTTAGCCCCTTAGTTCATGGTTGTCTAGCCCCTTAGTTCATGGTTGTTTAGCCCCTTAGTTCATGGTTGTTTAGCCCCCTAGTTCATGGTTGTTTAGCAAAATTACAGACAGTGGCTAGCTGCATTTTTATGTTCTTCCAATGGCTTGAATACATTGATTAGTAACTCTGGACAAGAGCGTCTTCTGAATCACTAAAATATTAAATGTACATGTGAATCATAAACTACTCAATGGATTTTTCATTATAAATGCACTTTTACCAATTTTAAAGTAAATCTGTTGAAGCATAGTTTTGAATACAAGACTAAACTCACTGGTCCATCCACTGAGTGAGCGATATATGCACATAGCAAATCTGACGTTTTTAAAGGTCTGATTTCCTCATTATAGCTGTGAAACGTTTCCTCATAACATGGGGCTACATCCCAAATGGTAGCCCCAAATAGGAACCGGTAAAAAGTAGTGCACTATATAGGGAATAGGGTGCCATTTGGGACACCGACATGCAGACTGTTTGGTTAGTCATATGAACAGGAGGCAGGTGCTGAGCACTGATATGTTTCTTATCATGGAGCTTCCTCCTCCAGGCCCATCACAAGCCACAGCACACCATCACACATCACAGCTCAGCCCTGGAAGAGGAGGAGGAGAGGGATGAAGGAGGAGGAGGAGGTGGTTGGAGGAGGAGTGATGGAGGAGGAGAATTGAGGGAATCTCATTCGTCTAGGAGATATAGGCAGAGAGGAAGAGAGAGAGCGTTCTGGAATCCTTCCAGCAAATGTTATTGTTGATGTTGTTGTTGTTGTGACAACTAAATAAGAGATGGTTAAATAAGAGCTGCGATCACAACAGCAACAATAACAACAGCAGCAGTTAGACAGCAGACAAAAACAAAATGTCTTCTTGTTAGAAAACGAGTCTATTCTAAAGGTTCTCCTTATTTGTATTTGACTGTGGTTGTTTATTGTTTATTATTTATCTCTTCCATCCCACTGCCTAATCTTCCAAGAGTCTTTATTAGGATCTCTTCCATCCCACTGCCTAATCTTCCAAGAGTCTTTATTAGGATCTCTTCCATCCCACTGCCTAATCTTCCAAGAGTCTTTATTAGGATCTCTTCCATCCCACTGCCTAATCTTCCAAGAGTCTTTATTAGGATCTCTTCCATCCCACTGCCTAATCTTCCAAGAGTCTTTATTAGGATCTCTTCCATCCCACTGCCTAATCTTCCAAGAGTCTTTATTAGGATCTCTTCCATCCCACTGCCTAATCTTCCAAGAGTCTTTATTAGGATCTCTTCCATCCCACTGCCTAATCTTCCAAGAGTCTTTATTAGGATCTCTTCCATCCCACTGCCTAATCTTCCAAGAGTCTTTATTAGGATCTCTTCCATCCCACTGCCTAATCTTCCAAGAGTCTTTATTAGGATCTCTTCCATCCCACTGCCTAATCTTCCAAGAGTCTTTATTAGGATCTCTTCCATCCCACTGCCTAATCTTCCAAGAGTCTTTATTAGGATCTCTTCCATCCCACTGCTTAATCTTCCAAGAGTCTTTATTAGGATCTCTTCCATCCCACTGCCTAATCTTCCAAGAGTCTTTATTAGGATCTCTTCCATCCCACTGCCTAATCTTCCAAGAGTCTTTATTAGGATCTCTTCCATCCCACTGCCTAATCTTCCAAGAGTCTTTATTAGGATCTCTTCCATCCCACTGCCTAATCTTCCAAGAGTCTTTATTAGGATCTCTTCCATCCCACTGCTTAATCTTCCAAGAGTCTTTATTAGGATCTCTTCCATCCCACTGCCTAATCTTCCAAGAGTCTTTGACAGACAAGAGGAATGACATGCAATAAAACTACGTCTGAATGGTAGATTTTACAGCTAGTCACAAAGAGTTAGAATCTACGACATCTTACTCAGACTACGTCCAAGTCTTATTCCTCAACACACATTTCATTAAGAATGACCAGGAGGTACAAGGCGACATTTACAATCTAACGGTGAGAGCGGTGTGTGTGTGTGTGTGTGTGTGTGTGTGTGTGTGTGTGTGTGTGTGTGTGTGTGTGTGCTTAATTAAGAAATAACAGGAGACATCAGCCACTAACCTCTTGCTCACTGTTCCAGCTTATTTCATGCTCCCCTGAGCCCCTATCTCACACACTCGCACACTCACGCACACACGCATCTCTATATCCAGAGACCTCTAAATGTTGGCGTTAGCGCAAGCTAATTTACAAAACAAGATGTGACAGAAGCTTTATGTTTGAGTCATGTTTTGACAGCTAACAAAACCTGCTGCCAAAACCATAGATATGTGTCACAAATGGCACCCTATTCCCATTATAGTCCATAGGGCTCTGGTCAAAAGTAGTGCACTATAAAGGGAACTGGGTGCCATTTGGGACTAAACACAGGTCTTTCAAGTGGAATGTTGAGTGTTCCCGTAACTAATAGATGATGAAAACTTTAGCTTATTACTTTTGACTGCGCTGGTTTGTACTGGTACAGTGAAAGTAATAAAATACCACTTCAAACAGACAGACAATACCTGTTCCATCTGAGAGAAACAGAGCAGAGGAGAGACATATTCAGTAATAAAACACAAACTTATGATATGACATGATATTCAGTATTAATACACTAACTTATGATATGACATGATATTCAGTATTAATACACCCGAGAGATTTGAAAGGCGGTTTCATGAATAAGTGATGCTCACAAGATTATTTACATATTTCTCGGTCAGGTGTCACCATAGCAACTCGTTGAGCAACGAGCATTTTTATTTTAGAAGATCTAAGAGCCTGAGGGGAGAGGAGAGGCAGAGAGAGGAGAGGTGGCGATAGGAAAGAGGAGAGGTGGAGGGAGCAAGGAGAGGTGGAGAGGTGGAGGGAGAGAGGAGAGGTGGAGGGAGAGAGGAGAGGTAGAGAGACAGAGGAGAGATGGAGGGAGAGAGGAGCGGTGGAGGGAGAGAGAGGAGAGGTAGAGAGACAGAGGAGAGGTGGAGAGGCAGAGGAGATATGGAGGGAGAGAGGAGAGATGGAGAGGCAGAGGAGAGGTGGAGAGAGAGGAGAGAGAGGAGAGGGGGAGAGAGAGGAGAGGGAGAGAGAGGAGAGGTGGAGAGAGATGAGAGGTGGAGGGAGAGGAGAGGTGGAGGGAGAGAGAGGAGAGGGAGAGAGAGAGGTATAGAGAGGAGATGTAGAGAGATGAGAGGTAGAGAGAGGAGAGGTGAAGGGGTGATGAATAACTGTCTGTACTGTACAGACCTCTGGGTCTGTATCCAACAACATCCATCTTCTCTATCCTCTCCTCTCTCTCGTTTTCTCTTTCTTGTGCTACATCTCTCTACACTTGTATTCTGTTCTTCTCTCTCATGCTCTCTTTCTGATTCTCTTTCTTGTGCTGTATCTCTCTACACTCGTTCTCTTGTATTCTGTTCTTCTCTCTCTCTCTCTTTCTTTCTCTCTTTTCTCCTTCCATCTGCCTCTGTTTCTCTGCCTCTGTTTCTCTGTCTCTCTGCCTCTGTTTCTCTGCCTCTGTTTCTCTGTCTCACTGCTTCTGTCTCTCTGCTTCTGTCTCTGTTCTCTGTCTCTCTGTTTCAATTCAATTTCAATTCAAGGGGCTTTATTGGCATGGGAAACATGTGTTAACATTGCCAAAGCAAGTGAGGTAGATAATATATAAAGTGAATATATAAAGTGAAAAAAAGTAAAGAATATAAAGTGTTTCTCTGTCTGTTTCTCTGTCTGTGTTCTGTCTCTGTTCTCTGTCTCTCTGTCTCTCTGTCTCTCTGTTTCTGTCTCTGTTCTGTCTCTGTTCTCTGTCTCTCTGTCTCTCTGTTTCTGTCTCTCTGTTTCTGTCTCTCTGTCTCTTTCTCTGTCTCTGTCACGCCCTGACCTTAGAGAGACGTTTTATTTCTCTATTTGGTGAGGTCAGGGTGTGATGTGGGCTGGGCATTCTATGTTTTGTATTTCTTTGGTTTTGGCCTAGTGTGGTTCCCAATCAGAGGCAGCTGTCTATCGTTGTCTCTGATTGGGAATCATACTTAGGTAGCCTGTTTTCCCACCTATGTTGTGGGATCTTGTTTTTTCTTAGCTCTGTGAAGCCGGCATAACGTGGCGGTCGTTATTCCTTCTGTTGTTTTTGTTTGGTGTTCTGAGTATTAAAGATCATGAACACTTACCACGCTGCACCTTGGTCTACCTTGATCTACTTATTCAGACGAACGTTACAGAAGATCCCACCACAAAAAGACCAAGCAGCATTTTCTAGAGGAATCGACATGGGAGGAGATACTGGAAGGCAAGGGACCCTGGGCACAGGCAGGAGAATATCGCCGTCCTAAGGAGGAGCTAGAAGCAGCAAAGGCGGAACAGCGAAGATACGAGGAGTTGGCATGACGAAGCATGCACAAGAGGCAGCCCCCCCCAATTTTTGGGGGGGGAACACGGGGAGATTGGCGGAGTCAGGTTATAGAGCTGAGCCAACTCTCCTTGCTTACCGTGGGTAGAGAGTGACTAGTCAAGCACCATGTTATGCGGCTCAGCGTCGTGTGTCACCGGTGCACATGCACAGCCCGGTGCGCTCTGTGCCAGCTCCTTGCATTTGTCGAGCTAGAGGGGGCATTCAGTCAGGACGGATGGTGCCGGCTCAGCGCATCTGGCCTCCAATGCGTCTCTTCGGTCCAGGATATCCTGCGCCGGCTCTGCACACTGTGTCTCCGGTGCGTCTCCACAGCCCAGTACGTCCTGTGCCAACTCCCCACAGTTTCCGGGCTAGGGTGAGCATCCAGGCAGGACAGGTTGTGCCAGCTCTACGCCCCAGACCTCCAGTGCAGCTTAACGGCCCAGTATATCCTGTGCCAGCTCCACGAACCCAGCCTCCAGTGATGATCCAAGGCACAAAGCCTCCAGTGATGATCTATGGCACGAAGCCTCCCGTGATGATCCATGGCACGAAGCCTCCAGTGATGATCCATGGCACGAAGCCTCCAGTGATGATCCATGGCACGAAGCCTCCAGTGATGATCCATGGCCCGGAGCCTCCAGTGACGATCCATGGCCCGGAGCCTGCAGTAAGGAACCATGGCACGGAGCCTCCAGCAACGGTCCCCAGTCTGGAGCCTCCAGCAACGGTCCCCAGTCCGGAGCCTCCAGCAACGGTCCCCAGTCCGGAGCCTCCAGCAACGGTCCCCAGTCCGGAGCCTCCAGCAACGGTCCCCAGTCCGGGCCTACAACAAGGGTACTCAGTCCGGGGCCTGCGGCGAGGGTCCCCAGTCCGGGGCCTGCAGCAACGGTCCCCGCGCCAGAGGCTTCACCAAGGTGGGGGGAGCCAGAGGTGGAGCGGGGTCTATGCCCCGAACCGGAGCCGCCGCCAAGTCATTTACCCTCTGTTCCTTTTTTCTCTTTTTCTGTGTGTGTGCGTGTGTGTGCGTGTGTGTGTGTGCGCATAAGTGTGTTCAAACAATGTGTGTGCGTTCATCCGTCTGCCGCTTAGACAGACAAAAACAGTGCTGATTCAGAAGGCTTAAGGTCTGGGGAGTGACAGAGAAAGAAAGATAGCTAATCGAGCTAATCTTCACTTTTCAAATTCAAATTAATCCAGAAAGTCAATTTATATTTCCAGCTTTATCACCCTGAATCCCTTTATCCAAATCTATATTCTACCAATCCCTTCTTCTTTAATGAAAAGAGTAGACGTCTGAAATAAAGTCCAGTGAAGCTATTACGGTTCGTCCCACATGGCACCGTATTCCCTATGTAGTGCACTACTTTTGACCAGAACCGTAGGGCTCTAGACAAAAGTAGTGCACTACATAGGGAATAGGATACAATTTAGGACGAACACTTAATAGCTTCATTAGCTTGGTGATTAGAGCGAGAAAACAAAATTTAAAAAAAGAACAAGAGTCATCCAGCGTGACAGATCTCCTCATTACAGGACGTTGTAGTGACATGGATGAGCTTGTGATGCTGATCCATTTAGAGAAAATGTCACCCTATATACACTCAGATAACACTCACTCTGTTTCTGCATCCCAAATTACACCCTATTCCCTTTATAGTGCACTTTACCAGACAAGGGCTCTGGTCGAAAGTAGGGCACTGTATAGGGAATAGGGTTGGGACACAACCTTTGACAATTCCCTATTGGCTGATGGACTGCATTGGGCTTTTTAATCAGTCAGGAAAAAGCTACATCTGGTCGGAAGAAACATGCCTCTAATGCGAAATGTAATCTAGGTTTATGTAAACCAGGAAGTTGTAATGTGAAATGTAATCTAGCTTTATGTAAACCAGGAAGTTGTAATGTGAAATGTAATCTAGCTTTATGTAAACCAGGAAGTTGTAATGTGAAATGTAATCTAGCTTTATGTAAACCAGGAAGTTGTAATGTGAAATGTAATCTAGCTTTATGTAAACCAGGAAGTTGTAATGCGAAATGTAATCTAGCTTTATGTAAACCAGGAAGTTGTAATGTGAAATGTAATCTAGCTTTATGTAAACAAGGAAGTTGTAATGTGAAATGTAATCTAGCTTTTTCTAAACCAGGAAGTTGTAATGTGAAATATAATCTAGCTTTTTCTAAAGCAGGAAGTTGTAATGTGAAATATAATCTAGCTTTATGTAAACCAGGAAGTTGTAATGTGAAATATAATCTAGCTTTATGTAAACCAGGAAGTTCTAATGCGAAATATAATATAGCTTTATGTAAACCAGGAAGTTGTAATATGAAATGTAATCTAGTTTTATGTAAACCAGGAAGTTGTAATGTGAAATGTAATCTAGCTTTATGTAAACCAGGAAGTTGTAATGCGAAATGTAATCTAGCTTTATGTAAACCTGGAAGTTGTAATGTGAAATGTAATCTAGTTTTATGTAAACCAGGAAGTTGTCATGTGAAATGTAATCTAGCTTCATGTAAACCAGGAAGTTGTAATGTGAAATGTAATCTAGCTTTATCTAAACCAGTAAATTGTAATGTGAAATGTAATCTAGCTTTATCTAAACCAGGAAGTTGTTATGTGAAATGTAATCTAGCTTTATCTAAACCAGGAAGTTGTTATGTGAAATGTAATCTAGATTTATCTAAACCAGGAAGTTGTAATGTGAAATGTAATCTAGCTTTATCTAAACCAGGAAGTTCCACTTAGATCTGCCTGGTAGCACTCTCTAAAACCTGGCCAAGTATCAGAAGGACTTCAGAGCAATTTCCCCATAAAGAAGATCTTCCTGTGCTTACATGCATACAGTTTTAATGGAATGTCTAGCAAAGGATAGCAGTGCTTGAAAAATACAGCATTGTCCTTTTCTACTGCACAGGTATCTCTGGCTCTATATATCTCTACAGTACTCCAACACAGGTATCTCTATATATCTCTACAGTACCCCAACACAGGTATCTCTATATATCTCTACAGTACACCAGCACAGGTATCTCTACATATCTCTACAGTACCCCAACACAGGTATCTCTATATAGCTCTACAGTACCCCAACTCACTCACTCTCTTTCTCTCTCTCTCAAAAAGGAGAGGACAGTATGAGGAGAGGGTGGCTGGGAAGAACAGGTCGGGAGAAAGGGGGAGGAGGAGTGAAGACCGACCAAGAGAGGTGGAATAGAGTAGGGTCAACAGAAGAGAAGAAAGGGAGAGAGAGCAGGAAAGTATAGTAGAACCAAAAGGAGGACAGAGGGAGAGAGGAGGTGGAGAGTGGCCGAGAGAGGGGGTAGAGAGAGAGGTGGAGAGAGAGGAGGCAGAGAGGGAGGTGGAGAGAGGGAGAGATGAACAGAGGGAGAGGTGGAGAGAGAGGTGGCGAGAGGGAGAGGTGGTGAAGGAGAGAGAGAGAGAGAGAGAGAGGTGGAGAGAGAGAGGTGGAGAGAGATAGATGAAGAGAGAGAGGTGGAGAGAGTGAGAGGTGGAGAGAGGGTGAGAAGGGAGAGGTGGAGAGAGAGAGGGAGATCAAATATACAGACCACAAATTCCAAATGGCTATACTAAAACTCTTTAAAATCATCCTTAGCTCTGGCATCTTCCCCAATATTTGGAACCAAGGACTGATCACCCCAATCCACAAAAGTGGAAACAAATTTGACCCCAATAACTACTGTGGGATATGCGTCAACAGCAACCTTGGAAAAATCCTCTGCATTATCATTAACAGCAGACTCGTACATTTCCTCAGTGAAAACAATGTACTGAGCAAATGTCAAATTAGCTTCTTACCAAATTATCGTACGACAGACCACGTTTTCACCCTACACACCCTAACTGACAACCAAACAAACCAAAACAAAGGCAAAGTCTTCTCATGCTATAGTACATTTCAAAAAAGCTTTTAACTCAATTTGGCATGAGAGTCTGCTATACAAATTGATGGAAAGTGGTGTTGGGGAAAAAACATACAATATTATAAAATCCATGTACACAAACAACAAGTGTTGCATAAAAAACACATTTCTTCCCACAGGGTCGTGGGGTGAGACAGGGATGCAGCTTAAGCCCCACACTCTTCAACATATATATCAACGAATTAGTGAGTTCACTAGAACAGTCTGCAGCACCCGGCCTCACCCTACTAGAATCTGAAATCAAATGTCTACTGTTTGCTGATGATCTGGTGCTTCTGTCCCCAACCAAGGAGGGCCAACAGCAGCACCTAGATCTTCTGCACAGAATCTGTCAGACCTGGGCCCTGACAGTAAATCTCAGTAAGACAAAAAATAACAGTGTTCCAAAAAAGGTCCAGTTGCCAGGACCACAAATACAAATTCCATCTAGACACCGTTGCCCTAGAGCACACAAAATAATATGTTTTTTTACCTCGGCCTAAACATCAGCGCCACAGGTAACTTCCACAAAGCTGTGAATGATCTGAGAGACAAGGCAAGAAGCATTCTATGCCATCAAAATGAACATAGCATTTGACATACCAATTAGGATCTGGCTAAAATACTTGAATCAGTTATATAACCCATTGCCCTTTATGGTTGTGAGGTCTGGGGTCCACTCACCAACCAAGAATTCACAAAATGGTACCAAATTTGAGACTCTGCATGCAGATTTCAGCAAAAATATCCTCAGTGTACAACGTAAAACACCAAATAATCCATGCAGAGCAAAATTAGGCTGATACCCTGCTAATTTTCAAAATCCAGAAAAGAGCTGTTCAAATCTCCAACCACCTAAAAGGACGTGATTCCCAAAACCTTCCATAACAAAGCCATCACCTACAGAGAGATGAACCTGGAGAAGACTCCAAAAGCAAGCTGGTCATGGGGCTCTGTTCACAAACACAAACACAAACACACCCTACAGAGCCCCAGGACAGCAACACAATTAGACCAAAACAAATCAGGAGAAAACAAAAATAAATGTACTTGACACAGTGGAAAGAATTAACAAAATAACTGAGTAAACTAGAATGCTATTTGGCCCTAAACAGAGAGTACGCAGTGGCAGAATACCTGACCACTGTGACTGACCCAAACTTAAGGAAAGCTTTGACTATGTACAGATTCAGTGAGCATAGCCTTGCTATTGAGAAAGGCCGCCGTAGGCAAAACTGTCTCTCAAGAGAGACAGACTATGTGCACACTGCCCACAAAACTGAGCTGCACTTCTTAACCTGCCCAATGTATGACCATATTAGAGACACATATCTCCCTCAGATTACACAGATCCACAATAAAATTCGAAAACAAACCTGATTTTGGTAAACTGCCATATCTACTGGGTGAAATACCACAGTGTGCCATCACAGCAACAAGATTTGTGACCTCTTGCCGCAAGAAAAGGTCAACCAGTGAAAAACAAACACCATTGTAAATACAACCCATATATATGTTTATTTATTTTCCCTTTTGTACTTTAACCATTTGTACATCGTTACAACACTGTCTATATACTGTACATAACATGACATTTGTAATGACTTTCTTTATAGTTTTGGAACTGTCTTTATCATTTTTATTGTTTATTTCACTCTTGTATATTATCTACTTCACTTGCTTAGCAATGTTAACACAAAAAAGGAATGTCCTCTCACTGTCAACTGCGTTTATTTTCAGCAAACTTCACATGTGTAAATATTTGTATGAACATAACAAAATTCAACAACTGAGACATAAACTGAACAAGTTTCACAGACATGTGACTAACAGAAATGGAATAATGTGTCCCTGAACAAAGGGGGGGGGTCAGGTCAAAATCAAAAGTAACTATCTGGTGTGGTCACCAGCTGCATTAAGTACCGCAGTGCATCTCTTCCTCATGGACTGCACCAGATTCGCCAGTTCTTGCTGTGAGATGTTACCCCACTCTTCCACCAAGGCACCTGCAAGTTCCTGGAAATTTCTGGGGGGAATGGCCCTAGCCCTCACCCTCCGATCCAACAGGTCCCAGACATGCTCAATGGGATTGAGATCCGGGCTATTTGCTGGCCTTGACATTCCTGTCTTGCAGGAAATCATGCATAGTCATGTCAGGATGAGCCTGCAGAAAGGGTACCACATGAGGGTGGAGAACGTCTTCCCTGTAACGCACAGCGTTGAGATTACCTGCAATGACAACAAGCTCAGTCCGATGATGCTGTGACACACCCCCCAGACCATGACGGACCCTCCAACTTCAAATAGATCCCGCTCCAGAGTACAGGCCCCAGTCTAATGCTCATTCCTTCTACGATAAACGCTAATCCGACCATCACCCCTGGTGAGACAAAACCACGACTCGTGCCAGTCCTGTCTGGTCCAGCGAAGGTGGCTTTATGCCCATAGGCGACTTTGTTGCTGGTGATGTCTGGTGAGGACCTGCCTCACAACAGGCCTACAAGCCCTCAGTCCAGCCTCTCTCAGCCTATTGCGGACAGTCTGAGCACTGATGGAGGGATTGTGCATTCCTGGTGTAACTCGGGCAGCTGCTGTTGCCATCCTGTACCTGTCCCGAAGGTGTGATGTTCGGATGTACCGATCCTGTGCAGATGTTGTTACATTTGGTCTGCCACTGTGAGGACAATCAGCTGTCTGTCCTGTCTCCCTGTAGTGCTGTCTTAGGTGTCTCACAGTACGGACATTGCCGTACTGTGCCTCCTTGCAGCATGCCTAAGGCATGTTCACGCAGATGAGCAGGGACCCTGGGCATCTTTCTTTTGGTGTTTTTCGGAGTCAGTAGAAAGGCCTCTTTAGTGTTCTAAGTTTTAAAATGCGTACCGTCTGTAAGCTGTTAGTGTCTTAACGACTGTTCTACAGGTGCATGTTCATTCATTGTTTATGGTTAATTGAACAAGCATGGGAAACAGTGTTTAAACCCTTTTCAATGAAGATCTGTGAAGTTATTTGGATTTTTTCAAATTATCTTTGAAAGACAGGGTCCTGAAAAAAGGACGTTTCTTTTTTTGCTTGTTTTCCATGCCAATAAATCCCCTTGAATTGAGAGGTGGAGAGAGGGATAGTTGAAGAGAGATAGAGGGAGAGAGCGGGAGAGGTGGAGAGGGGGAGAGGTGAAGAGAGAGAGAGGTGGAGAGGTGGAGAGAAGAAGAGAGGGAGAAATTAAGAGAGAGAGAGGTGAAGAGTGGGAGAGGTGAAGAGGTGGAGCGGTGAAGAGAGAGAGGTGGGGAGAGGGAGAGGTGGAGAGAGGGAGAGGTGAAGAGAGAGAGGTGGAGAGGTGAAGAGGTGAAGCGAAGAAGAGAGAAAGGTGGAGAGAGAGAGGTGAAGAGGTGAAGTGAAGAAGAGAGAGAGAGGGAGAGGTGGAGAGAGGGAGAGGTGAAGAGGTGGAGAGGTGAAGAGAGAGAGGTGGGGAGAGGGAGAGGTGGAGAGAGGGAGAGGTGAAGAGAGAGAGGTGGAGAGGTGAAGAGGTGAAGCGAAGAAGAGAGAAAGGCAGAGAGGGAGAGGTGGAGAGAGAGAGAGGTGAAGAGGTGAAGCGAAGAAGAGAGAGAGGTGGAGAGAGGGAGAGGTGGAGAGAGGGAGAGGTGGAAAGGTGATGAGGAGGAGAGAGGGAGAGGTGGAGAGAGGGAGAGGTGGAGAGAGGGAGAGGTGGAGAGAAGGAGAGGTGGAGAAAAGGAGAGGTGGAGAGAAGGAGAGGTGGAAAGGTGATGAGGAGGAGAGAGGGAGAGGTGAAGAGAGGGAGAGGTGGAGAGAGGGAGAGGTGGAGAGAGGGAGAGGTGGAGAGAGGGAGAGGTGGAGAGGTGGAGAGAGGGATAGGTGGAGAGAAGGAGAGGTGGAAAGGTGATGAGGAGGAGAGAGGGAGAGGTGGAGAGAGGGAGAGGTGAAGAGAGGGAGAGGTGGAGAGAGAGAGAGGTAGGGAGAGGTGGAGAGAGGGAGAGGTGAAGAGAGGGAGAGGTGGAAAGGTGATGAGGAGGAGAGAGGGAGCAATGGAGAGGTGGAAAGAGAAGTGAAGAGAGGGAGAGGAGGAGGGGGGAAAGTGGGAGAGATTATGAGAACTAGAGGTGGAGAGAGGTGGAGAGGTAGAGAGAGGGAGAGTTGGTTGGATGTCGAAGACAGGAATCTAACAGAGATCACACTGGTAGGTTTGATCCCTTAAATGTTCTCTCTCCCAGTGGCCCCACACAGGCTTTGATGGGTCTTTAAAATACATGTGTAATACACCTTAGCACAGCCTGTCTGCAGCCAAGACAGTGGGGAAACTCACCAGCTACAAGGGAATGCATGTGTTGACGCACACACACACACACACACACACACACACACACACACACACACACACACACACACACACACACACACACACACACACAGACAGACAGACAGACAGACAGACAGACAGACAGACAGACAGACAGACAGACAGACAGACAGACAGACAGACAGACAGACAGACAGACAGACAGACAGACAGACAGACAGACAGACAGACAGACAGACAGACAACTAGTGGAACATGTAGGTGAATATGCTCCTCAGCAGGACGGCTGGCTCCACTTCTCCCTGTGAAGTCAGCCTGGCTGAATGTTATACTCTGTAATGTTTTGGTTGAATTGAACAGAATAACTACAGTAGAGTATGAATCAGGTCATAATATGGACATGAGGTAATACTTGAACCTACTTCAAAGACCATATGTTGTAACCGCTTGGCACTATGGGACATGACCTGTAATACTGTTGAATGCATCACAAATATAACACTATTCCTTCTATAGTGAACCCTTTTGGAGCCCTGGTGGAGGAATACTCTAGAACAAGGTACCATTTAGAACACATTCTTAGAATGGAAGACTTTAGGGAAAAGATCTGTTGGAGAAGGCTTCTCTTCAATCACAATGTGATGGATGTACTACTACTACCTGTTTATCTCTAGCTGTGTTCTTTTAACAAACTACCAATGTATTATTGTGTTCTACCTACCTGTCTTCTCTAGACCAGGTTGTGTTCTACCTACCTGTCTTCTCTCTAGCTGTGTTCTGGTAACAAACTACCAATGGATTATTGTGTTACCTGTCTTACCTCTAGACCAGGTTGTGTTCTACCTACCTGTCTACTCTAGACCAGGTTGTGTTCTACCTTCCTGTCTTACCTCTAGACCAGGTTGTGTTCTACCTACCTGTCTACTCTAGACCAGGTTGTGTTCTACCTTCCTGTCTTACCTCTAGACCAGGTTGTGTTCTACCTACCTGTCTACTCTAGACCAGGTTGTGTTCTACCTACCTGTCTTCTCTAGACCAGGTTGTGTTCTACCTACCTGTCTTCTCTAGACCAGGTTGTGTTCTACCTACCTGTCTTTTCTAGACCAGGTTGTGTTCTACCTACCTGTATTCTCTAGACCAGGTTGTGTTCTACCTGTCTTCTCCAGACCAGGTTGTGTTCTACCTTCCTGTCTTACCTCTAGACCAGGTTGTGTTCTACCTACCTGTCTACTCTAGACCAGGTTGTGTTCTACCTTCCTGTCTTACCTCTAGACCAGGTTGTGTTCTACCTACCTGTCTACTCTAGACCAGGTTGTGTTCTACCTACCTGTCTTTTCTAGACCAGGTTGTGTTCTACCTACCTGTCTACTCTAGACCAGGTTGTGTTCTACCTTCCTGTCTTACCTCTAGACCAGGTTGTGTTCTACCTACCTGTCTACTCTAGACCAGGTTGTGTTCTACCTACCTGTCTTCTCTAGACCAGGTTGTGTTCTACCTACCTGTCTTCTCTAGACCAGGTTGTGTTCTACCTACCTGTCTTTTCTAGACCAGGTTGTGTTCTACCTACCTGTATTCTCTAGACCAGGTTGTGTTCTACCTACCTGTCTTATCTCTAGATCAAGTTGTGTTCTACCTACCTGTCTTCTCCAGACCAGGTTGTGTTCTACCTACCTGTCGTCTCTCTAGACCAGGTTGTGTTCTACCTGTCTTCTCCAGACCAGGTTGTGTTCTACCTACCTGTCTGAAGGGGGCAAGGAGGATAATCTACATCTCGCTGAAGTCATTCCAGATACTCACACACACAGTCCATCACGTCACATGTGTGCACACACACACACACACACACACACACACACACACACACACACACACACACACACACACACCTGTTTCACCTGTATTGTGCATCTCTACACCCCCCGCCAGGTGTCTGCTATTTTCCCCATTACATCCTATGTATTTATACCTGCGTTTCCCGTCTGTTACCAGTTCGTCTTGTTTTGTCAGGTCTTACCAGCGTGTTTCCCGTTTCTCCTATTCTCAAGTCTTCCTGGTTCCAACCTTTCTGCCTGTCCTGACCCTGAGCCCGCTTGCCGTTCTGACCCTGAACCCGCCTGCCGTTCTGACCTTGAGCCCGCCTGCAGTTCTGTCCCTGAGCCCGCCTGCCTGTCCTGTCCCTGAGCCCGCCTGCCGTTCTGTCCCTGAGCCCGCCTGCCTGTCCTGACCCTGAGCCCGCCTGCCGTTCTGACCCTGAGCCCGCCTGCCTGTCCTGACCCTGAGCTCGCCTGCCTGTCCTGACCCTGAGCTCGCCTGCCGTTCTGACCCTGAGCCCGCCTGCTGTCCTGACCCTGAGCCCGCCTGCCGTTCTGTCCCTGAGCCCGCCTGCCGTTCTGACCCTGAGCCCGCCTGCCGTTCTGACCGTGAGCCTGCCTGCCGTTCTGACCCTGAGCCCGCCTGCCGTTCTGTCCCTGAGCCCGTCTGCCTGTCCTGACCCTGAGCCCGCCTGCCGTTCTGAACCTGAGCCCGCCTGCCTGTCCTGACCCTGAGCTCGCCTGCCTGTCCTGACCCTGAGCTCGCCTGCCGTTCTGACCCTGAGCCCGCCTGCTGTTCTGACCCTGAGCCCGCCTGCCGTTCTGTCCCTGAGCCCGCCTGCCGTTCTGACCCTGATTGACTCTGCCTTGGATTACGAACCTCTGCCTGCCCTCGACCTGCCCTTTGACTGGCACTTTGTTATAATAAATAGTCTGAGAACCGAACTATTCGCCTCCTGTGTCTGTATCTACGTCATATCCTGAGTCGTGATAGTACGAACTGGCCATGACTGACCCAGCAGACTAAGACCAGCTCAGCAACACTGTCTCCTTCCTAGGAGCCACCACACGAGGAGTTACTGCATAACCTTGTGGAGGGACTCCACACCTTGGCGGAATGCCATGACCAGGCCTTCAATGCATTGTTGGAACAATTCTATGGACTATCTACTAGGCATTAAGACACAACGGTAACCTTCCAGACTGACAGTCTAACCCTAACCCTAACCTTCCAGACTCCCAGTCTAACCCTAACCTTCCAGACTCCCAGTCTAACCCTAACCTTCCAGACTCCCAGTCTAACCCAAACCCTAACCTTCCAGACTCCCAGTCTAACCCTAACTCTATCCTTCCAGACTCCCAGTCTAACCCAAACACTAACCTTCCAGACTGCCAGTCTAACCCTAACCCTAACCTTAACCCAATCTAACCCAAACCCTAACCCTCCAGACTCCCAGTCTAACCCTAACCCTCCAGACTCCCAGTCTAACCCTAACCCAGTCTAACCCTAACCTTCCAGACCCCAGCTTCCTGAGAAGGATCCTGGAACCCCTGCCGTTCTGTCCCTGATTGACTCTGCCTCTGCCTGGCCTCAACCTGCCCTTTGACTGCCCCTTTGTTATAAAAAATAGTCTAAAAACCGAACTATTCGCCTCCTGTGTCTGTATCTGGGTCATATCCTGAGTCGTGATACACATATACACAATCACATCTAAAGACATCAGCAGCTAGGCGACAGTGCAACAGATCACAGGGGAATTTGGTAACACTATACAGACTCTCAGTAACATTTGATCTAACCCTCACCCTAGCCCTAACCCTAACCCTAACCCTAACCTTAACTAGAGCCCTAACCTTAACCCTAACCTTAACCCTAGCCCTAACCTTAACCCTAACCCTAACCTAAACTGTAGCCCAAACCTTTTCAAGCCCTAACCTTAACTCTAGCCCTAACCTTAACCCTAACCAAAACCCTATCCCTAACCTCAACCATAACCTTAACCCTAACCTTAACTCGAGCCCTAACCTTAACCCTAACCAAAACCCTATCCCTAACCTCAACCCTAATATTAACCCTAGCCCAAACCTTTTCAAGCCCTAACCTTAACTCTAGCCATAACCTTAACCCTAACCTTAACTCTAGCCCTAGCCTTAACTTTAGCCCTAGCCTTAACTCTAGCCCTAACCTTAACTCTAGCCTAACCTTAACCCTAACCTCAACCTCAACCCTAACCTTAACCCTAACCTCAACCCTAAACTTAACCCTAACCTTAACCCTAACCTCAACCCTAACCTTAACCCTAACCTTAATCCTAACCTTAACCTTAACACTAACCCTAACCTTAAGCCTATCCCTAGCCCTAACCTTAACTCTAACATAATCTTTATTCTGAACATAACTGTAACCTTAGCAAGCAGTTGCTTGGCAACAGATAGTTTGTTGATAGTGTGAACCTCTACAGATGGACTATCGGGACTATCCAAATAAAGTTTGACCGGGAACTCTTCTGCAGAATCATCATTAGTAGGACCTCGATGGCAGCCAGCGTATCTTTCCTGTCATGTACTAGACACACATCTGGACTTGGGGACACACACACACATTCACAGTCCCTGTGCTATAAAGCCATTGTGATGAGAGAAGGTATCAGAGTGGTTTGTTTTGCTGCCAGATAACAAATCATTGGCTGGGATTGTGGCCCAAATGTCACCCTGTTTCCTATGTAGTGCACTACTTTGAACAGGTCCAATAGGGCTCTGGTTAACAGTAGTGAACTATACAGTATATGGAATAGGGTGCCATTCAGGACACTGCTCTGTTCTCTCCTGGCAATGCAGGTGCTTTCTGCTCTCCTGGGCTCTCTTCAGTTTACCTTAACTCTCTCTGAAGTGGTGCGTCTGTTCTGTTGTTGGAGTGAGTGTGTGTTTCTGCCTGTCTGTCTATGTGTGTGTGTGTGTGTGTGTGTGTGTGTGTGTGTTATATCTGCGTGCTGTGTGAAGAGGTTTGGCCGTTGACTCTTCCTCTGAAATGACAGTAGCAGACTGTTTAGCTGTAGGGACTTTGTGGAGGGCGGAGGTGTGTGATGATATAACACCGGCTTGTGTGTCTGTGTGTGTGCATGTGTATGTGTGTGTGTGTGTGTGTGTGTGTGTGTGTGTGTGTGTGTGTGTGTGTGAAAGAGGTTGTCATCTAAAATATCTGATTCATCTGGCTGTGAAAGAAACATTTTGCTGAGAGCATCACAGCGGTCTATAACATACACAGTGTCACAGAGACGCATGTACACACACACACACACACATGTGTCTCTGTGACACTGTGTATGTTATAGACCGCTGTGATGCTCTCAGCAAAATGTTTGTTTCACAGCCAGATGAATCAGATATTTTAGATGACAACCTCTTTCACACACACACACACACACACACACACACACACACACACACACACACACACACACACACACACACACACACACACACACACACACTCACACACTCACACACACACACACATTCACACACATTCACACACATTCACACACACACACACACACACACACACACACACACACACACACACACACACACACACACACAAACACGACAATCACAGAGAGGAGATGTTTGGTTGACGGTCCAACACACAGAGCCCAAAGCACTGGTAAAGCATAAATAATACAGTGAAATAGCTGAGGAAGTCTACACAAAAACAGTAATGATTGAATGCAAAAATCTTACATTTAGAACACTTTTCAGACCCAAAGTTTAGAAAGACACCTATGTAAAAGTGTGGCTGGAAATTGTGTAGTTTCTGCACGGCTTCTCACAGTAATAGGCTCATGTCTGTCCCTGTTTCTCAACAGAATTAACAAACCCATAACTACAGAAACAATAGGGACTTGTTAGACCCTCAATACACACCACACCACTACAACTATGGGTGAGTGAGTCTAACATCTACCATGATGTTTACTGTCTGCGGTGTAGCTTTGTTGAGATCCAAAGTAATTGAATATGTGTCAATCATCCAGGGACGAAGTCCTAACAAACACGAGTGGCCACTTCTCTGAGGTTTCAACAACCAGTCAGCCACCACAATGAGTTGTAGTATCGTAATACTCGAGTGCTATAGGAAAATTAACATGTTTGCGATTGCATCGTACAGTAAAGCAACATTTTAAACAACCTTTCTCTCACCATTTTTATTATTTTATTTAACCAAAGAAGTCACATTGGGATTTTACATCTCTTTTTCAAGTTTTTCAGGCCCTTGTCAAGAATGAAGAAAAATATATATTTTTGTATATACAGTGCCTTGCGAAAGTATTCGGCCCCCTTGAACTTTGCGACCTTTTGCCACATTTCAGGCTTCAAACATAAAGATATAAAACTGTATTTTTTTGTGAATCAACAACAAGTGGGACACAATCATGAAGTGGAACGACATTTATTGGATATTTCTAACTTTTTTAACAAATCAAAAACTGAAAAATTGGGCTGCAAAATTATTCAGCCCCCTTAAGTTAATACTTTGTAGCGCCACCTTTTGCTGCGATTACAGCTGTAAGTCGCTTGGGGTATGTCTCTATCAGTTTTGCACATCGAGAGACTGAAATTTTTTCCCATTCCTCCTTGCAAAACAGCTCGAGCTCAGTGAGGTTGGATGGAGAGCATTTGTGAACAGCAGTTTTCAGTTCTTTCCACAGATTCTCGATTGGATTCAGGTCTGGACTTTGACTTGGCCATTCTAACACCTGGATATGTTTATTTTTGAACCATTCCATTGTAGATTTTGCTTTATGTTTTGGATCATTGTCTTGTTGGAAGACAAATCTCCGTCCCAGTCTCAGGTCTTTTGCAGACTCCATCAGGTTTTCTTCCAGAATGGTCCTGTATTTGGCTCCATCCATCTTCCCATCAATTTTAACCATCTTCCCTGTCCCTGCTGAAGAAAAGCAGGCCCAAACCATGATGCTGCCACCACCATGTTTGACAGTGGGGATGGTTTGTTCACCTGTGTTGCTTTTACGCCAAACATAACGTTTTGCATTGTTGCCAAAAAGTTCAATTTTGGTTTCATCTGACCAGAGCACCTTCTTCCACATGTTTGGTGTCTCCCAGGTGGCTTGTGGCAAACTTTAAACAACACTTTTTATGGATATCTTTAAGAAATGGCTTTCTTCTTGCCACTCTTCCATAGAGGCCAGATTTGTGCAAAAACGACTGATTGTTGTCCTATGGACAGAGTCTCCCACCTCAGCTGTAGATCTCTGCAGTTCATCCAGAGTGATCATGGGCCTCTTGGCTGCATCTCTGATCAGTCTTCTCCTTGTATGAGCTGAAAGTTTAGAGGGACGGCCAGGTCTTGGTAGATTTGCAGTGGTCTGATACTCCTTCCATTTCAATATTATCGCTTGCACAGTGCTCCTTGGGATGTTTAAAGCTTGGGAAATCTTTTTGTATCCAAATCCGGCTTTAAACTTCTTCACAACAGTATATCGGACCTGCCTGGTGTGTTCCTTGTTCTTCATGATGCTCTCTGCGCTTTTAACGGACCTCTGAGACTATCACAGTGCAGGTGCATTTATACGGAGACTTTATTACACACAGGTGGATTGTATTTATCATCATTAGTCATTTAGGTCAACATTGGATCATTCAGAGAACCTCACTGAACTTCTGGAGAGAGTTTGCTGCACTGAAAGTAAAGGGGCTGAATAATTTTGCACGCCCAATTTTTCAGTTTTTGATTTGTTAAAAAAGTTTGAAATATCCAATAAATGTTGTTCCACTTCATGATTGTGTCCCACTTGTTGTTGATTCTTCACAAAAAAATACAGTTTTATATCTTTATGTTTGAAGCCTGAAATGTGGCAAAAGGTCGCAAAGTTCAAGGGGGCCGAATACTTTCGCAAGGCACTGTATTTCATTCTAAATTGTTTTAATTTTGTTAACCTTTTCTTTTTTTTGCATTTTGTGCTTGCATGACAGTCATTTGTGGGTTTAGAGAGAAAGAGAGTGCACCTCTCTATAGGTACATGCATAGCATTACACCTGTAGCTCATCTCTTGGCAGTAGTACTGTAGACCACTTTATCACTGACCTCAACACAGTCTCTTAGAGCGTTCACAGTCAGCATAACGACACCCCTATCAGATCTCAGCAAAATCAGTCTACTTGAACAGAGCAATACTCAATCATGAGGCATCGATACCAAAGGAACTGAAAAAAATTAAGAAATGTTGTAGGTGGACGGAAAGTAGTGTAGAAACCTACCAAAAACAATAAGGCAACAACAAATTCAATCACTTTTAGAACACTTCTTGAAAAAAACGTTTCACTGTAATAGTGAAGGTGTAAACTTGGCAGTAGATAACCTAAACAGTATATTTGACCTCTCAGCTTCACTCTCATAACTAAACATTTCAAGCAGACAACCTAAGAAAATTAACAACAATGACAAATGGTTTGATGAAGAATGCAAAAATCAAAGAAAGAAATTGAGAGACCTATCCAACCAAAAACTTGAGCCTATGTCTTCATCATGGTGAATCAATAAAACAATACAGAAATACACTACGGAAAAAGAAGGAACAGCACGTCAGAAATCAGCTCAATGTAATGGAAGTATCCATAGAATCTAACCACTTCTGGGAAAATTGGAAAACACTAAACAAACAACAACATGAAGAGTTATCTATCCAGAATGTAGATGTATGGATAAGCCACTTCTCCAATCTTCTTGGCCCTATAACAAAGAATCTACTATAAAAGTCTACCAGAACCCACTGGACTCAAAATACAAAATACAAGCCCCTAGCTCTGGCATATTCCCCAATATTTGGAACCAGGGACTGAACACCCCAATCCACAAAAGTAGAGACAAATTTGACCCCAATAACTACCGTGGGATATGCGTCAACAGCAACCTTGGGAAAATCCTCTGCATTATCATTAACAACAGACTCGTACATTTCCTCAGTGAAAACAATGTACTGAGCAAATGTCAAATTGGCTTTTTACCCTATTACCATACGACAGACCACGTCTTCCCCCTGCACACCATAATTGACAAACAAACAAACCAAAACAAAGGCAGTCTTCTCATGCTTTGTTGATTTCAAAAAAGCTTTCAACTCAATTTGGCATGAGGGCAAATTGATGGAAAGTGGTGTTGGGGGGAAAACACACAACATTATATGTAAACAAACAAATGTGTGGTTTAAATGGGCAAAAAACATTCAAATTTCTTTCCACAGAACCGGGGAGTGAGACAGGGATGCAGGTTAAGCCCCACACTCTTCAACATATATATCAACAAATTGGATATGTTTCCACGAACTGTAATATGACTTTTTTGACTTTGTCTGGACCTTGTGCCTGCGCATTTAGATTACTGTACTAAATGCACGAACAAAAAGGAGGTATTTGGACATAAATTATTGACTTTATAGAACAAAACTAACATTTGTTGTGGAACTGGGATTCCTGGGAGTGCATTCTGATGAAGATCAACAAAGGTAAGTGAATATTTATAATGCTCTTTCTGACTTCTGTTGACTCCATAACATCTGTATTGCTTGTTTGGTCTCTGAGCGCTGTACTCAGATTATCCCATGGTGTGCTTTTTCTGTAAAGCTTTTTTGATATCTGACACAGCGGTTGCATTAAGGAGAAGTATATCTTTAATTCCATGCATATCAGTTGTATTTTCATCAACATTTATGATGAGTATTTCTGTAAATTGACGTGGCTCTCTGCACTTTCACCGGGTGTTTTGGAGGCAAAACATAACAACGCGCCAATGTAAACAGAGATTTTTGGATATAAATATGAACCTTATCGAACAAAACATACATGTATTGTAGAACATGAAGTCCTATGAGTGTCATCTGATGAAGATCATCAAAGGTTAGTGATTAATTTTATCTCTATTTCTGCTTTTTGTAACTCCTCTCTTTGGCTGGAAAAATGGCTGTGTTTTTTTGTGACTAGGTACTGACCTAACATAATCACAATGGTATGCTTTTGTCGTAAAGCCTTTTTGAAATCGGACACTGTGGTGGTATTAACAACAAGAGAGAGAGAAAGACAGAAAGAGACACCGATAGACAGAGAGCGAGAGACACACAGACTTAAAGTGATTTGTTTAATGACTCATTCTAAAAGGCTTGTAATAGCAGAGTGATCGGTCAGGCAGCAGGAGACAACGTGTGGAACCTGATGTACAAACACACACACACGGCCAACACACCCACACACACAGACACCCACAGCCACACACACATACACACTCAGCCACACACGCAGCAACACACACACACACACACACACACACACACACACACACACACACACACACACACACACACACACACACACACACACACACACACACACACACACACACACACACAGAGGCAGAAACACACACACACACACACAGGCAGAAACACACACACACACACACACACAGAAATTGAGCTCAGCTGCATCCTGTTTCCTTTGATCTTCATTGAGCTGTTTTTAATAATTGACTGGAGTCCACCTGTGGTAAATTCAATTGATTGGACATGATTTGGAAAGGCACAGACCTGTCTATATAAGGTCCAAAAGTTCACAGTGCATGTCAGAACAAAAACCAAGCGATGAGGATATCCCTCTAGTGGTGTGGGGGCTGTGCTTTGGCAAAGAGGGTAGGGTTATTACCTGCCCGGTTGGCCCTGTCTGGGGCTATCGTCGGACGGGTCCACAGTGTCTCCCGACCCCTCCTGTCTCAGCCTCCAGTGATTATGCTGCAGTAGTTTATGTGTCGGGGGGCTGGGGTCAGTCTGTTATATCTGGAGTATTTCTCCTGTCTTATCCAGTTTCCTGTGTGAATTTAAGTATACTCCATCTAATTCTCTCTCTCTTCTCTCTCCCTTCTCTCTTATTTCTCTCTTCTCTCAGAGGACCTGAGCCCTAGGACCATGCCTGGCCTGATGACGCCTTGCTGTCTCCAGTCCACCTGGTCGTGCTGCTGCTCCAGTTTCAACTGTTCTGCCTGCGGCTATGGAACACTGACCTGTTCACCGGACGTGCTACCTTGTCCCGGACCTGCTGTTTTCGACTCTCTCTCTACCGCATCTGCTGTCTCTAACTCTGAATGATCGCTATGAAAAGCCAACTGACATTTACTCCTGAGGTGCTGACCTGTTGCACCTTCGACAACCACTGTGATTATTGTTATTTGACCCTGCTGGTCATCTCTAAATGTTTGAACAGCTTGGTCGTGTTCTGTTATAATCTCCACCCAGCACAGCCAGAAGAGGACTGGCCATCCCTCAGAGCCTGGTTTCTCTCTAGATTTCTTCCTAGGTTCCTTCCTTTCTAGGGAGTTTTTCCTAGCCACCGTGCTTCTACTTCTACATTGCTGGGTTTCTGTATAGCACTTTGTGACATCGGCGGATGTAAAAGGGCTTCATAAATACATTTGTTTGATTGATTGATGAGGTCGAAGGAATTGTCTGTGGAGCCCCCGAGACAGGACTGTGTCGAGAAACAGATCTGGGCAAGGCTACCAAAACATTTCTGCAGCATTGAAGGTCCCCAAGAACACAGTGGCCTCCATCATTCTTAAATTGAAGAAGTTTGGAACCACCAAGGCTCTTCCTAGAGCTGGCCGCCTGGCCAAACTGAGCATTCGGGGGAGAAGGACCTTGGTCAGGGAGGTGACCAAGAACCCGTTGGTCAATCTGACGGAGCTCTAGAGTTCCTCTGCGGAGATGGGAGAACCTTACAGAAGGACAACCATCTCTGCAGCACTCCACCAATCAGGCCTTTATGGTAGAGTGGCCAGGCAAAGATGAACAGAGCAAAGTACAAAGAGATCCTTCATAATAACCTGCTCCAGAGATATCAGGACCTCAGACTAGGGAGACGGTTTGCCTTCCATCAGGACAATGACCCTAGCACACAGCCAAAAAAAACGTAGTAGTGGCTTCGGGACAAGTCTCTGAATATCCTTGAGTGGCCCATTCAAAGCCTGGACATACACCTGATCGAACGTCGCTGGAGAAACCTGAAGATAGCTGTTCAGCAACGCTCCCCATCCAACCTGACAGAGCCTGAGAGGATCTGCAGAGAAGAATGGGAGAAACCCTCCAAATACAGGTGTGCCAAGCTTGTATCGTCATACCCAAGAAGACTTGAGGCTGGAATTGCTGCCAAAGGTGCTTCAACAAAGTACTTATTTATAATAATGCCATTATGTTATATTGTGTGTAGATTGATGAGGGATTGAAAACGATTTATTCAATTTTAGAAGAAGGCTGTAACGTAACAAATTGTGGAAGTCAAGGGGCCTGAATGCTTTCCGAATGCATTGTACTAGGCGGTGTCAGAGGAAGGCCCAAATAATTGTCAAAGACTCCAGTCACCCAAGTCGTAGACCGTTCTCTCTGATACCACACGTCCAAGCAGTACCGGAGCACCAAGTCTAGGACCAAATGGCTCCTGAACAGCTTCTACCCCCAAGCCATAAGACTGCTGAACAATTAATCAAATTGCCACCTGGACTATTTACATTGACACCCCCCTCCCCCCCTGTTTTTACACTGCTGCTACTCACTGTTTAATATCAACGCATATCACTTTACCCACACCTATGTACATGCACAAAATAACTTGACTAACCTGTACCCCCGCACATTGACTAGCCTCTTTATTGTTATTTTGTGTAACTTACTTTAGTTTATTTAGTAAATATTTTTTTAACTCTATTTTTATAAAACTGCTTTCTTGGTTAACGGCTTGTAAGTTGGTGTCTGTAAGGTCTACACCTGGACAGCAACCAAAGACTGTAACTGCTCCAGCATCCTCAAAATGTTCAGCACCATGGACAGATCTCCAAATGTAATCTGTTCAGCACCATGGACAGATCTCCAAATGTAATCTGTTCAGCACCTTGGACAGATCTCCAAATGTAATCTGTTTAGCACCATGGACAGATCTCCAACTGTAAACTGTCCAGTACCATTGGCCAGATCTCCAACTGTAATCCATTCAGCACCATGGACAGATCTCCAAATGTAATCTGTCCAGTACCATTGGCCAGATCTCCAACTGTAATCCATTCAGCACCATGGACAGATATCCAAATGTAATCTGTCCAGTACCATTGGCCAGATCTCCAACTGTAATCCAAAAGCAAAAAAAAATAAATGTACTATGTTCAGTCTGTTCAGCACCATGGACAGAACTCCAACTGCAATCTGTTCAGTCTGTTCAGCACCATGGACAGAACTCCAACTGCAATCTGTTCAGACTGTTCAGTACAATGGATAACCCACCAGCCTGTTCAGCACCATGGATAACCCCCAGCCTGTTCAGCACCATGGATAACCCCCAGCCTGTTCAGCACCATGGATAACCCCCAGCCTGTTCAGCACCATGGATAAACCACCAGACTGTGCAGCACCATGGGTAACCACCAGACTGTTCAGCACCATGGGTAACCACCAGAATGTTCAGCACCATGGATAACCACCAGCTGTTCAGCACCATGGATAACACCCATCCTGTTCAGCACCATGGATAACCACCAGCCTGTTCAGCACCATGGATAACCTTCAGCCTGTTCAGCACCATGGATAACCTTCAGCCTGTTCAGCACCATGGATAAACCACCAGACTGTTCAGCACCATGGGTAACCACCAGACTGTTCAGCACCATGGGTAACCACCAGAATGTTCAGAACCATGGATAACCACCAGCCTGTTCAGCACCATGGATAACACCCATCCTGTTCAGCACCATGGATAACCACCAGCCTGTTCAGCACCATGGATAACCCCCAGCCTGTTCAGCACCATGGATAAACCACCAGACTGTTCAGCACCATGGGTAACCACCAGACTGTTCAGCACCATGGGTAACCACCAGAATGTTCAGCACCATGGATAACCACCAGCCTGTTCAGCACCATGGATAACACCCATCCTGTTCAGCACCATGGATAACCACCAGCCTGTTCAGCACCATGGATAACCTTCAGCCTGTTCAGCACCATGGATAACCCCCAGCCTGTTCAGCACCATGGATAACCCCCAGCCTGTTCAGCACCATGGATAAACCACCAGACTGTTCAGCACCATGGGTAACCACCAGACTGTTCAGCACCATGGGTAACCACCAGAATGTTCAGCACCATGGATAACCACCAGCCTGTTCAGCACCATGGATAACACCCATCCTGTTCAGCACCATGGATAACCACCAGCCTGTTCAGCACCATGGATAACCTTCAGCCTGTTCAGCACCATGGATAACCTCCAGCCTGTTCAGCACCATGGGTAACCCCCAGCCTGTTCAGCACCATGGATAACCCCCCGCCTGTTCAGCACCATGGATAACCACCAGTCTCTTCTGCACCATGGATAACCACCAGCCTGCCAGCACCATGGATAACCCACCAGACTGTTCAGCACCATGGATAACCCACCAGACTGTTCAGCACCATGGATAACCACCAGACTGTTCAGCACAATAGATAACCCACCAGACTGTTCAGCACCATGGATAACCCACCAGACTGTTCAGCACCATGGATAACCACCAGACTGTTCAGCACAATAGATAACCCACCAGACTGTTCTACACCATGGATAACCCACCAGACTGTTCAGCACCATGGATAACCACCAGCCTGTTCTACACCATGGAGCAGCTGCAGGCCTTGCAGAGATTTCACGTTGAAATCAGAATGACCAGAAACTCCAAAACTCTGGACTAAAATACTGCTGAAAACTTCCCGGATGTATACTAACCAGGAGCTTCCTATGTCCAAAATGGTTCATAATGAGCTTCCATTTTGTAAATACGAGTGGAAAACTCTTATCATTGCTGTAAATTGAGAGTGGACTTGAAAGGTGACAGGAGAGGTGACAGGAGAGGAGACAGGAGAGGTGACAGGAGATGAGACAGGAGAGGAGACAGGAGAGGTGACAGGAGATGAGACAGGAGAGGAGACAGGAGATGAGACAGGAGAGGAGACAGGAGAGGTGACAAGAGAGGTGACAGGAGATGAGACAGGAGAGGTGACAGGAGAGGAGACAGGAGAGGAGACAGGAGAGGTGACAGGAGATGAGACAGGAGAGGAGACAGGAGAGGTGACAGGAGGAGTCTATAAAAAAAAGTGGTCAGATGAAGCAAATGCTAAGCTACAGGACTGTTTTGCTAGCACAGACTGGAATATGTTCTGGGATTCTTCCGATGGCATTGAGGAGTACACCACCTCAATAACTGGATTTATCAATAAGTGCATCGAGGACGTCATCCCCACAGTGACATACCACGCGCATACCCCAACCAGAAGCCATGGATTACAGGCAACATCTGCACTGAGCTAAAGGCTAGAGCTGCCCCTTTCAAGGAGCGGGACTCCAACCGGCTCCTACGCTCGTCAGATGTGGCAGGGCTTGCAAACAATTACAGACTACAAAGGGAAGCACAGCCGAGAGCTGCCAAGTGAACGAGCCTACCAGACGAGCTAAATAACTTCTATACTCGCTTCAAGGCAAGTAACACTGAAACATGCATGAGAGCATCAACTGTTCCGGATGACTGTGTGATCACGCTCTCCGCAGCCGATGTGAGTAAGACCTTCAAACAGGTCAACATTCACAAGGCCGCTGGGTCAGATGGACTACCAGGATGTGTACTCCGAGCATGCGCTGACCAACTGGCAAGTGTCTTCACTGACATTTTCAACCTCTCCCTGTCTGAGTCTGTAATACCAACATGTTTCAAACAGACCACCATAGTCCCTGTGCCCAATAACACTAAGGTAACCTGCCTAAATGACTACCGACCCGTAGCACTCACGTCTGTAGCCATGAAATGCTTTGAAAGGCTGGTCATGGCTCAGACTAACACCATTATATCAGAAACCCAAGACCCACTCCCATTTGCATACCGCCCCAACAGATCCACAGATGACGCAATCTCTATTGCTCTCCACACGGCCCTTTCCCACCTGGACAAAATAAACACCTATGTGAGAATGCGGTTCATTGACTTCAGCTCAGCGTTCAAACCCCTAGTGCCCTTCAAACACATCACTAAGCTAAGGACTCTGGGACTAAACACCTCCCTCTGCAACTGGATCCTAGACTTCCTGACGGGCCGCCCCCAGGTGGTGAGGGTAGGTAACAACACATCCGCCACGCTGATCCACAATACGGGGGCCCCTCAAGGGTGTGTGCTCAGTCCCCTCCTGTACTCCCTGTTCACTCATGACTGCATGGCCAGGCACAACTCCAACATCATCATTAAGTTTTCTGAAGACACAACAGTGGTTGGCCTGATCACCAACAACAATGAGACAGCCTATGGGGAGGAGTTCAGAGACCTGACCATGTGGAGCAAGGACAACAACCACTCCCTCAACGGTGATCAAGACAAAGGAGATGATTGTGGACTACAGAAAAAGGAGGACCGAGCACGCCCCCATTCTCATCGACGGGGCTGTAGTGGAGCAGGTTGAGAGCTTCAAGTTCCTTGGTGTCCACATCAACAACAAACTAACATGGTCCAAGCACACCAAGACAGTCGTGAAGAGGGCACAACAAAACCTATTCCCCCTCAGGAGACTGAAAATATTTGGCATGGGTCCTCAGACCCTCAAAAGATTTTACAGCTGCACCATCGAGAGCATCCTGGTTGCATCACTGCCTGGTATGGCAACTGCTCAGCCCTACAGAAGTTGCCATACATCCCTACAGAGGGTAGAGCGTACGGCCCAGTACATCACTGGGGCCATCCTTCCTGACATCCAGGACCTCTATTACCAGGCGGTGGCAGAGGAAGGCCCTAAACATCGTCAAAGACTCCAGCCACCCAGTCATAGACTGTTCTCTCTGCTACCGCACTGCAAGAGGTACCGAAGCACCAAGTCTAGGTCCAAGAGGCTTCTAAACAACTTCTACCCCCAAGCCATAAGACTCCTGAACAGCTAATAAAATGGCTACCCAGACTATTTGCATTCCCCCCCCCACGCTGCTACTACTCTCTATGCATATCCACTATAACAACCCTACCTGCATGTATATAATTATCTCAATCACCTTGACACCGGTGCCCCCGCACATTGACACATTGACTCTGTACCGGTACCCCCTGTATATAGTCTCCACATTGACACATTGACTCTGTACCGGTACCCCCTGTATATAGTCTCCACATTGACACATTGACTCATTACCGGTACCCCCTTTATATAGTCTCCACATTGACTCTGTACAGGTACCCCCTGTATATAGTCTCCACATTGACACATTGACTCTGTACTGGTACACATTGACTCTGTACTGGTACCCCCTGTATATAGTCTCCACATTGACTCTGTACAGTTACCCCCTGTACATAGTCTCCACATTGACACATTGACTCTGTACAGGTACCCCGCTATTGTTATTTACTGCTGCATTTTAATTATTTGTTTTTCTTATCTCTTATCGCTCTTTTATTACTTTTATTTTGTAGGTATTTTCTTAAAACTGCATCGTTGGTTTAGAGCTTGTAAGTCAGCATTTCATTGTAAGGTCTACCTACACCTGTTGTATTCGGCAAGAGACAAATAAAATTTGATTTGATTTGATCATTGAACATGGAAGGTGGAACATGAAACATGGAAAGTGGAACAAGAAACATGGAACATGGAACATGCAACATAGAATGTGAAACATGAGGGTGGAACATCAAATCCAATCAAATTGTATTGGTCACATACACATGGTTAGCAGATGTTATTGGTCACATACACATGGTTAGCAGATGGTATTGGTCACATACACATGGTTAGCAGATGTTATTGGTCACATACACATGGTTAGCAGATGGTATTGGTCACATACACATGGTTAGCAGATGTTATTGGTCACATACACATGGTTAGCAGATGTTATTGGTCATATACACATGGTTAGCAGATGTTATTGGTCACATACACATGGTTAGCAGATTTTATTGGTCACATACACATGGTTAGCAGATGGTATTGGTCACATACACATGGCTAGCAGATGTTATTGGTCACATACACATGGTTATCAGATGTTATTGGTCACATACACATGGTTAGCAGATGTTATTGGTCACATACACATGGTTAGCAGATGGTATTGGTCACATACACATGGTTAGCAGATGTTATTGGTCACATACACATGGTTAGCAGATGTTATTGGTCATATACACATGGTTAGCAGATGTTATTAGTCACATACACATGGTTAGCAGATTTTATTGGTCACATACACATGGTTAGCAGATGGTATTGGTCACATACACATGGTTAGCAGATGTTATTGGTCACATACACATGGTTAGCAGATGTTATTGGTCACATACACATGGTTAGCAGATGTTATTGGTCACATACACATGGTTAGCAGATGTTATTGGTCACATACACATGGTTAGCAGATTGTATTGGTCACATACACATGGTTAGCAGATTGTATTGGTCACATACACATGGTTAGCAGATGGTATTGGTCACATACACATGGTTAGCAGATGTTATTGGTCATATACACGTGGTTAGCAGATGTTATTGCGAGTATAGTGAAATGCCTGTTTTTCTAGTTCCGACAGTGCAGCAAAATCTACCAAGTAATCTAACAATTCCACAACAACTACCTAATACACAAATCTGAGTAAAGGAATGGAATAAGAATATATACATATAAATATATGGAGGAGCAATGACAGAGAGGCATAGGCAAGATGCAATAGATGGTATAAAATACAGTATATACATATGAGATGACTAATGTAAGATATGTAAACATTATTAAAGTGACGAGTGATCCATTTCTCAAAGTGACCAATGATTTCAAGTCTGTATGTAGCCAGTGGCTCGGGTGGTTGTTGTCCTTGATGATCTTTTTAGCTTTCCTGTAACATCAGGTGCTTCGGGGGCAGGTAGTTTACCCCTGGTTATGCGTTGTGCAGACCGCACACCCCTCTGGAGAGCCTAGCGGTTGTGGGCGGTGCAGTTGCCATACCAGGTGGTGATACAGCCGACAGGATACTCTCAATTGTGTATCTGTAAAAGTTTGTGAGGGTTTTAGGTGGCAAGACAAATTTCTTCATCCTCCTGAAGTTGAAGAGGCGCTGTTGTGCCTTCTTCACCACACTGTCTGTGTTGGTGGACCATTTCAGTTTGTCCGTGATGTGTACGCCAAGGAACTTAACTTCTTCGATATAGGGGGCGCTCTTTTAATTTTGGGATGAAAAACGTTCCCGTTTTAAACAAGATATTTTGTCACGAAAAGATGCTCAACTATGCATATAATTACGTTTCCAAAACTGCAAAGATATTGTCTGTGAGTGGCACAGAACTGATGTTACAGGCGAAACCCAGATAAAAATCCAATCAGGAAGTGCTGCATTTTTTGAAACCGCCTCATGGCAATGACTCCTTATATGGCTGTGAAGGAGCTAGGAGTCAGGTTACGTTTTCCCCAAGGTGTCTACAGCATTGTGACGTATTTGTAGGCATATCATTGGAAGATTGACCATAAGAGACTACATCTACCAGGTGGTCGCTTGGTGTCCTCAGTTGCAATTATTGCGTAATCTCCAGCTGCAGTATTTTTCCGTCTGTTTCTGATGAGAAGCCAGCTGCCACCACTGATAGATTATCGAATAGATATGTGAAAAACACCTTGAGGATTGATTCTAAACAACGTTTGCCATGTTTCTGTCGATATCATCGAGCTAATTTGGAAAAAAGTTTGGCGTTGTAGGTGACTGCATTTTCCAGTATTTTTCTTAGCCAAACGTGATGAACAAAACTGAGCTATGTCGTCTACACAAATAATCTTTTTGGAAAAAATGAACATTTGTTTTCTAACTAAGAGTCTCGTCATTGAAAATATCCGAAGCTCTTCAAAGGTAAATTATTTTATTTGAATGCTTTTCTTGTTTTTGTGAAAATGTTGCCTGCTGAATGCTAGGCTTAATGCTATGCTAGGCTATCAATACTCTTACACAAATGCTTGTGTAGCTTTGGTTGAAAAGCATATTTTGAAAATCTGAGATGACAGTGTTGTTAACAAAAGGCTAAGCTTGTGTTTCAATATATTTATTTCATTTCATTTGTGATTTTCATGAATAGGAAACGTTGCGTTATGGTAATGAGCTTGAGGCTATGATTACGCTCCCGGATACGGGATTGCTCGTCGCTAGAGGTTAAAACATTCCACCTTCTCTACTGCTGTCTCGTCAATGTGGATAGGGGGGTGCTCCCTCTGCTGTTTCCTGAAGTCCATGGAAGGTGGCACGAGAAACATGGAATGTGGAACAAGAAACATGGAACATGGAAGGTGGAACAAGAAACATGGAACAAGTTTCCATTTGTTACAGTTATGTAAGTCTGTCATGAAGAACACAAGTGAGATTCTGTGTGTAGTATACAGCATATCAACATGATCATAAGACCTACCATATTAATAATGATAATTCTAAGTCAGACACACATACACACACTTTGAGATCATCTTATTTAATTAAGAACAGTCTTTAATCTTAATGGGTAAAAAATATTAACATAAATTTGATAATCGCACAAATGAGATATATTCCCTCTTCAATGCTGTCATGCCAGAAGCACCAATCAGAGGAACTACACAGAGAGGGGGGGGGGGGTGGGGGCAGAGAAAAATAGAGACAGAGAGGGGCAGAGAGAGTGAGAGAGAGAGAGAGAGGAGGGGGGGTAGAGAGAGACAGATAGAGAGATGGGCGGGGAGAGATTAAGAGAGATAAATAGGGACAGAGAGAGGGAGGAGGGAGAGAGAGAGAGGTAGAAGGGGAGAGAGTAAGATAGAGGGGGAGAGAGGGAGGAGGTGGAGAAAGAGAGCAAGATAGAGGGAGAAGGGGGAGAGAGAGAGAGAGAGAGAGAGTAAGCGAGAGGGAGGAGGGGAGAGTGTAAGATAGAGGGAGGATGGGAGAGAGAGTAAGATGGAAGGGGAGAGAGGGGGAGGAGGGGGAGAGAGAGGGGGAGAGGGAGGAAGGGGAGAGAGGGAGTAAGTGATAAATAGGGACAGAGAGATGGAGGAAGGGGAGAGAGAGTAAGATAGAGGGAGGAGGGGGAGAGAGGGAGGAGGGAGGGAGATAGAGAGTAAGATGGAGGGGTGAGAGAGTAAGATAGAGGGAGGAGGGAGAGAGAGAGAGAGGATGGGGGAGAGAGATAGAGAGAGAGATAAATAGGCACAGAGAGATGGAGGAAGGGGAGAGAGAGTAAGATAGAGGGAGGAGGGGAGAGAGTAAGAGAGATAAATAGGCACAAAGAGATGGAGGAAGGGGAGAGAGAGTAAGATAGAGGGAGGAGGGGAGAGAGTAAGAGAGATAAATAGGGACAGAGAGAGGGATTTTGGATAAAATGCCCTGAATGGACTTTTACTACCAAGGACTATCAAAAAAAAACCATCTAACAAACCAAAACCTGCAGAAGAAACACAGAGGAACCTGGAAATACCATCCAACACTAAACTGAGTGAGTAACGTTCAGTCTGAACCTACTAGGCTAAAAGTAAAAGCCAATCATATCTAGGTAATTGTGTTATATAAAGCTTAAGCTAGGATAGAAACTGACCTGATCCATTAGCACTGAACTGGGAAGTGAGAGGTGTGAAAACTCTTGAGCCTAACATTGTCAGGAGAGTACCACAGAGAGAGCACAGCAGGAAACGCTCTCTCTCTGTGGCGACTCCCCCATCCTGAGTGAGTCTGATCACACCTCTTCAAACTGCCCTGCAGACGAGGATAGTCACCCCCTCCCCCCCCCCCCCCCCCCCCCCCCCCGCTCCCCCGGCACTGAACACACCCTGCTCCTCCATCATTGAGAGGGATGCATTCACAGAGCTGGAGAGAAACTTCTGTATGTGTCTGTTTACTGTTAATTTTTACTGTTTATTTCACTTTTGTATATTATCTACCTCATTTGCTATGGCAATGTTAACACATGTTTCCCATGCCAATAAAGCCCCTTGAATTGAATTGAACTGAATTGAATTGGCATGGTGGAGCTCAGAGAGCTAGTCCACACAATCCAGACAGAACAAACCCACAAAACAGACCCCAAACAAGACCCGGAGGGCAGAAGGTGGATATTTACGGCTGTCTGTAAAGAGAGCTGGCTGCTCTACAACTGAGGTGAGAGAGGCACACATGGAACTGAATGAAGAGGTGAGGAAGCTGAGGTGTGACAGAGAGCAGGACACTCCCCCAGAGAAGCCAGCAGAACAGCTCACCCCAGACCCGGACCACAACACAACAATGGGACAGACAACACAGGACCCACCAACCAATCAGACCCCACCCCCTCCTAACAGACCCCACCCCCCCCTTTCAGCCCCCGTCAACTCCCCTGATTGCTCTCTTGACAACCACCACACATCCTCTGAGGACACACAAAAGCCAGAGATTGTGCTCCTCATTGACTCAAATGGCAAACACATTCAAGAGGATTTTTCCCCCCCAAACACAAAGTGGCTAAGCTCTGGTGCACAAACACTAGGCATGCCCTGGAGCTATTCACATGGGCACAAATGACCTGAGGGCCCAGCAGGAAAGGGTGGCCACAGCACTCAAGGGAGTGATTGAAAAAGCTTCTTCTACTTTCCCCAACGCACCTTCCCCACCCTGCCACCATACAGTGGGTGAATCCAAACATTTCCCAGGACTGTAACTCAAAACCTAATGTCTACCTGGCCCACCACTCCACCCTGGACTTGAACAGCCTTTATGACCAGCTCCACCTCTACATGGCAGCATTCCATCTCGACCCTGTTGCCCTAGAGCACACAAAAAACGATACATACCTCGGCCTAAACATCAGCGCCACAGATAACTTCCACAAAGCTGTGAAGGATCTGAGAGACAATGCAAGAAGGGCCTTCTATGCCGTCAAAAGGAACATACAATTAGACCTACCAATTAGGATCTGGCTTAAAATACTTGAAATAGTTATAGCACCAATTTTCAAGCATGGATGTGAGGTCTGGGGTCTGCTCACCAACCAAGAAATCACTAAATGGGACAAATACCAAATTGATTTGTGACCTGTTGCCACAAGAAAAGGGCAACTATTGAAGAACATTGTAAATAGAACCCATGTTTATGTTGATTTATTTTGCCTTTTGTACTTTAACTATTTGCATATCGTTACACACTGCATATAGACATAATATGACATTTCTACTGCCTCTTTTCCTTAAGAAATTTTGCGAGTGTAATGTTTACGGTTCATTTTTATAGTTTTTTTCACTTTTGTTTATTTTCTATTTCACTTGATTTTGCAGTGTAAACATATGTTTACCATGCCAATAAAGACCTTTGAATTGAATTGCAATAGGGCCAGAGAAAGGGAGGAGGGGAAGAGAGCGTGAGAGAGAGCACAAACACACAGAGGTCATGCAGGGAGGAAGAGAGAAACTCAGAGAGAGAGAGAGAAAGAGAAAGAGAAAGAGAGAGAGAGAGAGAGAGAGAGAAAGAGAAAGCGAGAGAGAAAGAGAAAGAGAAAGAGAGAGAGTTTGAGTTTTTATAAAACCTTTATTTTTGTTAACATAAATAATGACACACTGCCTTTTCAGAAATGAAATAACAAATGTAATTCCTAAACAAAAATAAATACATAACATATACATTCAACTTATTTCAGCAGCAAAAAATAATTTCCCCTCCTCTACAAAACAAAGCGCTCCTTCGTAGGCCCACTTCTCCTCAAATAATAGGAGATCTTTTACAGCTGAAAAGAACTCAAAATCTACTTTTATTCTTGCTTTCACTAAACCTTTAAAAACACATCTTACATCCTGCCCATATCCCGTTTCTATCTTGTGTTTCCTACTCAGAAAAATTGACATCTTAGCTTGTCCCAAAATAAAATTTAACATTTGACATTTTCTTTTCTGTTGTTTACTATATTGAAACCCCAAAATAAAAACAGTGTTATTGAAAAACTCCCCTACAGCTTTAAACAAAGATTCCAACATTTCCAATAGCGGTTTTATGCTCTCACACTCCATAAAACAGTGAAAAATGGTTTCTCTTATATTACAAAAAGGACATCCATCTCTAACATCTGAGTTAATAACAGATACAAAAGCATTAACTGCAATGATGCCATGTAAAACCCTCCATTGCATATCACCACTACCCTTTTGTAACGGTGGCTTGTACAGTGCTCTCCATGCTGGCTTTACCTTGTCATCAATGCCCAATTTTACCCTCCATGGAGTATCTTTTCTATTTTTCAATGTATCTTTATTCAACACCTTGACACACCCCCTATACAATTCCTTCCCATTCACCTCATCCAAACCCACCTCCTCCAACCCTCTCAAATCCAGCAATAACGCCTTTCTTTCTGACTCTGGGATATTTGGTGTAATCCCTAGTTTTGGAAATGAGACGTCTTCATCTTGCACCTTCTTCTTGTGGCTACTAAGCATATCCCATTCTTCCGCTGACAGAGCCTTCCTACAGCTCCCCAGCATTTGTCCGACAATCCTTTCCGACCTCATCCCCAAATGTTCTGCCACCCTTCTTCCATCCATTAAGGCGGGCCCAGCCATGGCCATTAACTGTCTTAAGGTGATGATTTTCCCCTTCACCAGAATCTTGGAGAAATGTGGAACAGCTGCAGTTGTACAATCCAGTCTTGCCCCATACACCAGAGGTTCCTCCAACAGCCAATGCACTGACTCCGCTGAAGTTCTTCTGGACACCTTCATTATGCTCCACACTCTGAGAAGGCCTCTATAAAACGGAGGTACTCCCTCCCTAGAAATCTGGCTACTATCAACCAGAAATAAAGCCTTCTTTAAACCTAATCCTCCAACCCGCTGTAATATAAGACCTGCCACCCCTCTCAACACCACATTTTCCGGTCCATAAAGCAGCCTTTGAATAAACTGAAACCGGAAAACAGCAGCCCTACTAGCAAGATGTACAAGACCTTGTCCCCCCTCCTCTTTTGACAAATACAAAACACTTTGTGGAACCCAGTGATATTTATCCCAAAAGAAATCCACAATAATTGCCTGTATCTTAGCCAGAAGGCCAGATGGTGGTTCTAAAACTGACAACCGATGCCACAGTGCAGAGGCAATCACATTGTTAACTATAATAGTGCGCCCCCTATATGACATACGAGATAGTAACCAACGCCATCTCCTCATCCTCCCTTCCACCATTTCAACCACCCCACTACAATTTTTTTCCATAGTCCCCTCATCTCCTAGGTACACTCCAAGATACTTAAAACCTCCCTTACACCATTCTAGCCCCCCTGGCAAAGCCATGATCCCTCCAGACCATTCTCCAATCTGTAAAGCACAACTCTTTTCCCAATTTACCTTTGCAGAGGATATTCCCCTAAAACGATCAACCATTAGACTCAAACTATCCACCTCCGCTTGATTTTTCACTAGCACAACTACATCATCAGCATGGGCTGAAAGACGAATAGGAGGAATATCCTCTGAAAGGCACACCCCTGCAATGCGACTTCTAATGCTATTTAGTAGTGGCTCTATAGTAATAGCATATAACATCCCTGACATAGAACATCCCTGCCTAATACCTCTACACACTTTAAAAGGAGCACTCAAACCACCGTTAACTTTCAATACACTTTCAATGTCACCATATATCACCTTTATCATGGCAATAAAACCAGAGCTGAACCCAAACGCCTCAAATGTGTGCCATAAATATTGATGTTCAACTCGGTCAAATGCCTTTTCCTGATCAATTGAAATTAGACCAGCATCCAACCCAATAGCCCTAGAGATGTCCAAAAAATCACGAATCAGAGAAATGTTATCCCCTATCTGCCTGCCAGGAACACAGTAGGACTGATCCGTATGTATGATTTGCCCCATCACCTCCCTCAGCCTGTTGGACAAAGCTTATGACAATATTTTATAATCAGTACACAATAAAGCCACCGGCCTCCAGTTCTTCACCTCCCTCAGGTCACCCTTTTTGGGAAGTAGGGTGAGGACAGCCCTTCTGCAGCTTATTGGTAGTAACCCTCCGGTTAAACTATCATTAGCTACTTCTAACCAATCCTCTCCCAACATATCCCAAAAAGACTTAAAAAAGTCAACGGGAAGCCCATCAATGCCTGGTGCCCTTCCATTTTCCATGCCTTTTAATGCAGTGTATAAATCCTGCAAAGACAATGGTTGCTCACCTTTGGGAGCCCATCAAAGAACTGCTGTGTCACTGTTTTGTCCTCTTTGTACTCACACTTGTAGAGCTCAGCATAGAACTCTACTGCCCTCTTTCTAATTTCACTAGGGCTAGTGAGCTCTTGTCCAACAGCTGATTTGAGACAATGAATAATTTTTCTTTGTCCATTCTTTTTCTCTAAACCAAAGAAAAATTTGGATGAGGCATCCATTTCAGATATGCCCTGAAATGTACTTCTCACCAGTGCCCCCTGTGCTCTGATACCCAGCAGATCTGCCAATGCAACTTTTCTCCTCTTGAGGGCCTGAGTATGGCCTCGATCTCCTGTGGTCTCAACCAATGTCATGAGTTCCACTATTTCAATCTCTAGGGCTTTCATTGATCTGGTGATATCCTTGGTGACATTCCTCGTGTATTGATTACAAAATTGTTGAATCTGGATTGTCCCTATATCCCACCATTGTTGAAGGGATACAAAACTGGCCTTTTGAGACCTCCACCTCTCCCCCCAAAAAACTGAAACAGTTCCTGAAGTGAGCATCACTCAATAAAGTTATATTAAAATGCCAGTATGTGCTTTTAGGTTTTACATCGTTAATGAACACCACCTCTGTTATTAAACAATGATCAGAAAATCCCACTGGAGTTATCACACTTGATTTACAGACCTGAGATTGATGCTCAAAAACATAAAACCTATCTAACCTGGCCATAGAGATGATGTTCTCTCTCACATGTGCCCAGGTGTACTGCCTTGTTCCTCCATGTTGACTCCGCCAAATATCACACAGTTCATTTGTTACAATAAGGCGTTTTAAAAACGTCCTTGAGGCTATATGAGGTTCTTGGTGATTTCTATCTAAATCGCTAACTGTGCAGTTAAAATCCCCAGCAATAAACAAATAATCTTCTTTGTTACATTTCTCAATGGTATTTGATAATGTCTCTAAAAAACATACCCTCTCAACTGTCACCACTGGGGCATATACATTTATCAGACACATATTGATGTTTTCATACCTTGCTCTAACTTTGAATAACCTCCCCTCAACTACCTCTTCAACCTCGTATGACAAAGGCAAAAACCCTTTTGAGAACAAGATAACCACACCCCCACTTTTTGAGTTTTTATGACTACACACCACTGTCCCCCCCCCCCCACTCCTGTTGCCACATAACTTCATTTTCCAAATTACTATGCGTTTCTTGTAGAAAAATTATGTCACTTCCCTTTCCCCTCATTAACTCATACACCATGGCTCTTTTTTTAACATCTCTTGCCCCATTTACGTTTAAAGAAGAGATCTTAAAACTGCTCATGGATAAGAAAAAAATACAGAGGAAGATACAGCCACTTTCATTTTCTTTAGAATTTACATCACTTATTACTCTCGTGACCACTTTCTTGAGTCTAATTTCAGGGCTTTTCAAACCTCCCCCTGTAATTTTTGACATCAGAAACTTTGCTGATTCAATAAACAATTCACGTTCAGGGAAAAAATCAGTTACATTGTAATCCTGCATATATTTCTTCCCTTTTGTCAACTTCAGAAATTGACGTATCTTCTCGATCCCATACCTCCCTTCCACCCCATCTATCTCACTATATTGTTGTGACGCGTCAGATGACTCACTCTCGCTATCCTCCCCAGAAGAAAACCCCATCTCTACAACCTGTTCATCTTCACCTGATTTATCCATCTCTACCTTTCTCTTAGAATTAGACCCTTCACCACCCCTTAAATTCTTCCTTTTACTCCTCGGTATTTTGAAAACATTCGCTTCCTTTTCCGTTATTTCAATCTCCTCTTGACCTTCAATTTCATTTTCCAGCACCACCTCAGCGACGGCAGTCGCAATCTCACCTACTGTTTCCCCTCCCTCTTTGTTCTGATCTACCACAATTGCCCCCGTATCCACAATGCCTTCCTCTCCTACTTTTCCAACCACATCTGCCCACCTTCTCTCTTCCCCTACACCTGTAGTATTTTCATCCCTTCACTGTGGTACGTCAGTTGCACCCGCACTAAAGCTACTACCAGGCTCAGCGCGCTCATTCTCGGAACAATTACGCACCAAATGCCCCTCTCTTCCACATCCAAAAACATTTCATTGATTCAGTAGATGCATAGAAGACATAATCAAATCCATCAATCTTAAAACTAAACGCTAAATTCAGTTCATCTCCTTCCTTTTTTTAAATCATATGCACTTGTCTCCTATGAGACACGACATGTTTCAACAACGGAGATTTGCATCCAAAAATAACCTTCTTTATTGTAGATACGATTTGACCATGGCGAGATAACTCTCGCTCTAACACTTCATCTCTAACAAATGGTGGCACGTTAGAAAGCATAACTTTCTTCGCAGGATTCATAAGCGGAAATACCGGCGTCTGTGTCTCCCGCAACACAACACCCCTCTCAACTATCTTATTCACCTTTTCAATTGAATCTAAGAATATCACTACAGCGCTATTCATCCTTGAGGCTGATTTTATGCTATCATACCCAATGATAGCACCCACAGCCAAGCTACATTCTTCCACTGAACACCCAGCCGCAGCAGGAATTTTTACTCCATGCCTCCGACTAAGTTTTTCAAACTCTACATTTCCGCGAGTGGCCATTGCAACCAGCCCCACCCGCTGGTTGTGCCCTCGCGAAAAACCAACCTCAAAGATCCCACCACCCCTATACGTGCTTAGTGATAGTTAAACAATATACCCTTAAAACAACTAAACTAATCAATATATATATATGTACATACCAAAACCCAATAGAGTGAAAATAAATTCCATTCGCTTTCACAAACACTCTGCTTGACGACTCACTCCCAGCATGCACACTCCGACGAGAGAGAGAGAGAAAGAGAAAGAGAGAGAGAAAGAGAGGTACTCGGCGAACTCAACATAACAATCTCTCCTCCTCTGTGAAGTGACGGTAGACCAACATGCCAGCTGTAGAAACCCAGCTCTGAAAATGAGACGTGACATAAAAGCCCAAGTTGTTTTAATTACTGGCAAATGAGGCACAGTCAGGTTCCCAGGGGTGATGGCTAAAAACCTATCATTAGTTTTCTCTCTCTCTCTCTCTCTAAAGTTCTCTCTCTCTTATACCCACCCAGGGGTCTAGTGCAGCTCTGGCTCCACTGATCACTCTACTCTATATAAGCTATATGCATTATCTCTGAAGTTACATTATTATAAACCTCCTCGTCTATCAGACAGGGGATTCAACGCTTCATCTAGTGGTCCCCAGCCACATACTTGTCAATTGAAGTCTTGTTTTGTTCACATTAGTAATGTCGGAGAGCAATTACGGCATGAGAACATCTACACAGATTAGCCTATATGTGTTTGACTTTTATCAACTGCTCTGACTTGACTATGAATCAATGGAAAGAGTAGAACATTAATAACGATTTTAAAGGGTAGAGGATACTGTTGAGACAGTTAAAGGGTAGAATATACTGTTGAAACAGTTAAAGGGTAGAAGATACTGTTGAAACAGTTAAAGGGTAGAATATACTGTTGAAACAGTTAAAGGGTAGAGGATACTGTTGAAACAGTTAAAGGGTAGATGATACTGTTGAAACAGTTAAAGGGTAGATGATACTGTTGAAACAGTTAAAGGGTAGAAGATACTGTTGAAACAGTTAAAGGGTAGAGGATACTGTTGAAACAGTTAAAGGGTAGAGGATACTGTTGAGACAGTTAAAGGGTAGAAGATACTGTTGAAACAGTTAAAGGGTAGATGATACTGTTGAGACAGTTAAAGGGTAGAGGATACTGTTGAAACAGTTAAAGGGTAGAAGATACTGTTGAAACAGTTAAAGGGTAGAGGATACTGTTGAGACAGTTAAAGGGTAGAGGATACTGTTGAAACAGTTAAAGGGTAGAGAATACTGTTGAAACAGTTAAAGGGTAGAGGATACTGTTGAAACAGTTAAAGGGTAGAAGATACTGTTGAGACAGTTAAAGGGTAGAATATACTGTTGAGACAGTTAAAGGGTAGAATATACTGTTGAAACAGTTAAAGGGTAGAAGATACTGTTGAAACAGTTAAAGGGTAGAGGATACTGTTGAAACAGTTAAAGGGTAGAATATACTGTTGAAACAGTTAAAGGGTAGAAGATACTGTTGAAACAGTTAAAGGGTAGAAGATACTGTTGAAACAGTTAAAGGGTAGAGGATACTGTTGAAACAGTTAAAGGGTAGATGATACTGTTGAAACAGTTAAAGGGTAGAGGATACTGTTGAAACAGTTAAAGTGTAGAGGATACTGTTGAAACAGTTAAAGGGTAGAGGATACTGTTGAAACAGTTAAAGGGTAGATGATACTGTTGAAACAGTTAAAGGGTAGATGATACTGTTGAAACAGTTAAAGGGTAGAAGATACTGTTGAAACAGTGAAAGGGTAGAGGATACTGTTGAAACAGTTAAAGTGTAGAGGATACTGTTGAAACAGTTAAAGGGTAGAGGATACTGTTGAAACAGTTAGAGGGTAGATGATACTGTTGAAACAGTTAAAGGGTAGAGGATACTGTTGAAACAGTTAAAGGGTAGAGGATACTGTTGAAACAGTTAAAGGGTAGAGGATACTGTTGAAACAGTTAAAGGGTAGAGGATACTGTTGAAACAGTTAAAGGGTAGAGGATACTGTTGAAACAGTTAAAGGGTAGAGGATACTGTTGAAACAGTTAAAGGGTAGAATATACTGTTGAAACAGTTAAAGGGTAGAAGATACTGTTGAAACAGTTAAAGGGTAGAGGATACTGTTGAAACAGTTAAAGTTCTTTACTGTTGACATGGTGTTATTTACTGTAGACATGGTGTTCTTTACTGTAGACATGGTGTTCTTTACTGTAGACATGGTGTTCTTTACTGTAGTTAGTGCTAAATACGGCTGCTAGAATCCTGACTAGAACCAAAAAATTTGATCATATTACTCCAGTGCTAGCATCTCTACACTGGCTTCCTGTCAAAGCAAGGGCTGATTTCAAGGTTTTACTGCTAACCTACAAAGCATTACATGGGCTTGCTCCTACCTATCTCTCTGATTTGGTCCTGCCGTACATACCTACATGTACGCTACGGTCACAAGACGCAGGCCTCCTAATTGTCCCTAGAATTTCTAAGCAAACAGCTGGAGGCAGGGCTTTCTCCTATAGAGCTCCATTTTTATGGAACGGTCTGCCTACCCATGTCAGAGACGCAAACTCGGTCTCAACCTTCAAGTCTCTACTGAAGACTCATCTCTTCAGTGGGTCATATGATTGAGTGTAGTCTGGCCCAGGAGTGGGAAGGTGAACGGAAAGGCTTTGGAGCAATGAACCACCCTTGCTGTCTCTGCCTGGCCGGTTCCCCTCTTTCCACTGGGATTCTCTGCCTCTAACCCTATTACATGGGCTGAGTATATACTGGCTTACTGGGGCTCTCTCATGCCGTCCCTGGAGGGGGTGCGTCACCTGAGTGGGTTGATTCACTGATGTGGTCATCCTGTCTGGGTTGGCGCCCCCCTTGGGTTGTGCCGTGGCGGAGGTCTTTGTGGGCTATACTCAGCCTTGTCTCAGGATGGTAAGTTGGTGGTTGAAGATATCCCTCTAGTGGTGTGGGGGCTGTGCTTTGGCAAAGTGGGTGGGGTTATATCCTTCCTGTTTGGCCCTGTCCGGGGGTGTCCTCGGATGGGGCCACAGTGTCTCCTGACCCATCCTGTCTCAGCCTCCAGTATTTATGCTGCAGTAGTTTATGTGTCGGGGGGCTAGGGTCAGTTTGTTATATCTGGAGTACTTATCCTGTCCTATTCGGTGTCCTGTGTGAATCTAAGTGTGCGTTCTCTAATTCTCTCCTTCTCTCTTTCTCTCTCTCGGAGGACCTGAGCCCTAGGACCATGCCCCAGGACTACCTGACATGATGACTCCTTGCTGTCCCCAGTCCACCTGGCTGTGCTGCTGCTCCAGTTTCAACTGTTCTGCCTTAATATTATTTGACCATGCTGGTCATTTATGAACATTTGAACATCTTGGCCATGTTCTGTTATAATCTCCACCCGGCACAGCCAGAAGAGGACTGGCCACCCCACATAGCCTGGTTCCTCTCTAGGTTTCTTCCTAGGTTTTGGCCTTTCTAGGGAGTTTTTCCTAGCCACCGTGCTTCTACACCTGCATTACTTGCTGTTTGGGGTTTTAGGCTGGGTTTCTGTACAGCACTTTGAGATATCAGCTGATGTACGAAGGGCTATATAAATACATTTGATTTGATTTGATGACTGTAGACATGGTGTTCTTTACTGTAGACATGGTGTTCTTTACTGTAGACATGGTGTTCTTTACTGTAGACATGGTGTTCTTTACTGTAGACATGGTGTTCTTTACTGTAGACATGGTGTTCTTTACTGTAGACATGGTGTTCTTTACTGTAGACATGGTGTTATTTTGGTGGAAAGATGTATTGGGTTTTCTCCAGACATCGTTTTGACCACAGCACCTTTGCCACTTGGCCTCGTAATCTACATGGTGCTTTTTGGCAAAGCTCAAACGAGACTTGATGTGGCTTTTTTTGAGGAGTGTTTTTTTCTTGCCATCCTCCCATAGAGGCCAGATTAGTGGAGCATTTGTGATATTGTTTTCACATGCAGACATTGACCAGTCTTTAGGCAAGGCCTGAAGATCCTTCCATTGGCTTCCTGGTAGCCTCTCTGATCAGTCTTTAGGCAAGGCCTGAAGATCCTTCCATTGGCTTCCTGGTAGCCTCTCTGATCAGTCTTTAGGCAAGGCCTGAAGATCCTTCCATTGGCTTCCTGGTAGCTTCTCTGATCAGTCTTTAGGCAAGGCCTGAAGATCCTTCAAAGTCACCATTGGCTTCCTGGTAGCCTCTCTGATCAGTCTCCTCCTTGCCCGGTCATCCAGTTTGGAGGGATGGCCTGATCTTTGCAGGGTCTGGGTGGCGCCATACGCCTTAACCACTTCTTAGCAAACTCTGCTCCGAGGTAAATATTTTATATCCATCCCCTGACCTGTGCCTTTCCACAACTTTAGTACCTTTCCACCCATATTGGATTATATGCTTTGAATTGCAGTACTAAGCAGTGGAGTGAACAACTGCTTTTATTCTGAACTAATCAAAGTCAATACAATTGATCACAGATGGAAGCCAATTAGCTTGATTAGTGATCTGGGAGGTGGTTGGTTATACCACAGCAAGATTGCAATTACAATTCTAAGGGAATTCACTTCTCCAAATATTTTACTGTTTTACTTTGAATTAATTTTCAGTTTTTAAAAACAAAACAAAAAAGCTGGAAAAAGTCTAATTGTATGCGTTTTCATTTCAGGCTGTAAGGCAAAAAAAGGTGTCCATTTTGAAAGGGGGTGGTGATTTTCTGTACCCACTGTAAAACCTATGGGCCTATAAGTTTGTATGACATGTACACTACAGAATGTATAGGATGTGTTTAGGCTCCAACATCCCCATATATCAAAAGGTTGATTACTCAGTAACCACACACTTGAATACTCCAGTATCAACAAACACAGATGCTGCACTGCTTTCCTCTCTAGTGTTGCTTTGCATAATGCTCTTGCACTTCTGAGTTGGTATTATAATGGGATTGTCTGGAAGGGAATTATCATGCTAGTCTGTCTATGTTTGACTACTTGTAGTTGTCTCTTTCTGTCTCTATATGTCTCTGTCTGTCTCTATGTCTCTGACTATATGTCTCTGACTCTCTGTCTCTACATGTCTCTGACTCTATATGTCTCTGACTCTCTGTCTCTACATGTCTATGACTCTATATGTCTCTGACTCTCTGTCTCTACATGTCTCTGTCTCTACATGTCTATGACTCTATCTGTCTCTGTCTCTATATGTCTCTGACTCTGTCTCTGACTCTACATGTCTCTCTCTGACTATGTGTCTCTCTCTGACTCTACGTGTCTCTCTCTGACTCTACATGTCTCTCTCTGACTCTACATGTCTCTGACATTATCTGTCTCTGTCTCTATATGTCTTTGACTCTGTCTCTGACTCTACATGTCTCTGACTCTCTGACTCTGTATGTTTCTCTCTGACTCTATGTCTCTGTCTCTATCTGGCTCTGACTCTACATGTCACTCTCTGACTCTACATGTATCTTTCTGAGTCTATATGTCTCTCTCTGACTCTACATGTCTTTCTCTGACTATATGTCTGTTTCTATCTGGTTCTGACTCTACATGACTCTCTCTGACTCTATATGTCTCTCTCTGACTCTATATGTCTCTCTCTGACTCTACATGTCTCTCTCTGACTCTGTCTCTATCTGGTTCTGACTCTACATGTCTCTCTCTGACTCTATATGTCTCTCTATGATTCTACATGTGTCTCTCTGACTCTACATGTCTGTCTCTGATTCTACATGTCTCTCTGACTCTACATGTCTGTCTCTGATTCTACATGTCTCTCTCTGACTCTATATGTCTCTCTATGATTCTACATGTCTCTCTCTTTGTCTATCTGTCTCTGTCTCTATATGTCTCTATCTGGCTCTGGCTCTATATGTCTCTGACTACATGTCTCTCTCTGACTCTATATTTCTGTTTGTCTCTGTCTCTATAGGTCTCTGTCTGTATAGGTCTCTGTCTCTACAGGTCTCTGTCTCTACAGGTCTCTGACTCTGTCACTGTCTGTGTCTCTATCTGTCTGTGTCTGTCTCTATAGGTCTCTGTCTCTATAGCTCTCTCTCTATATGTCTCTATAGCTCTGTCTCTATATGTCTCTGTCTCTATAGGTCTCTGTCTCTATATGTCTCTGTTTCTATATGTCTCTGACTCTGTCACTGTCTGTGTCTCTGTCTGTCACTGTGTTGGAGGAAATTATAGTTGAAATGATTAATTATGTATACATTATTATTAGAACCATTAAGTTTTAATACTATTATGTTATGGTATGAAATGTATGGGTTCTTGGTTAAACTAGGACCGAAAATGTAGGTAAAACGAATTAATTGTCTGTACCTTGTGGGTTTTAGGGAGAGGGATGGTATATCTTTTCTGACAGATAAGAATGGTCTTTGATGTTCCATTAGTGGAGGAGAAGATGTCTTTTAGACAGATTGGAATGTTTGTTTTATGAGGGGAGTAGAAGAAGATCTCCAGACCTGAAGACACTGCGCTATTGTGTGGATCGGAGAGAGTGTAAGAAACTGATGACGTCATTTTATGTTCTCTCTTTAAAATGTAATGTTCTTTGTATTTTGGGTCAGTACTCATCAAGAATAAATGCTGAACCTGTTTTTAAGACTGGTCTCTTGCTATTTCCTGCAAAATGATAAACTTACAACTTATTATGAAATAGATAAGAGTGTGAATTTGGTTTTGGCTACAAAACATATAGGAATTTAGAATTCCTCTAACACACTGTCACTGTCTCTGTCACTGTCACTGTCTGTCACTGTCACTGTCACTGTCTGTCTCTGTCACTGTCTGTCTCTGTCACTGTCTCTTTATCTGTCTCTGACTCCATCACTGTCTCAGACTCTGTTTCTCTGACTCTGTGTCTCTCTCTTGCCAATGCATCAATGTAGGTATCCTTGATGGTGAATGCAGAGACAGTCCTGTACACAGGTTAAATGGATTCTTTCTGTGAGCCTCAGTATGCAGGCCTCGAGCCACACAGAGCAAATCAATTCATATCACCCTGGGCCATGCATCCATTATTACTAACGCAATGGAATGTCTGCAAGACCTACCCTAGCTACCTCTCTGTTGTCTCATCTATCCATCTCTCCCTCTCTCTTTCTGCAACCTCCACTCTCTTCCCTAAAGACCTTTCCAACCGTCTGCCTTCGTTTGTCTCCAGGTACACAGAATGTGTCTACCCGCCGTGGTCGGTGTCTCCGTCCCTCTCCTCATTATGCGTGCTATCTGTACATCTGCACAAATATTCACTCTTATTTGTATGAACACATCACCACAATATTCTATTCTGTCCACGTCTCCATGTTTAGCATGAACTGACGTTGTCTTATTTACCCTTTGCCTGGGAACATTCTGCACAGACAGGCTCAGTTACTATGTTCCACATTCCTTTTAATAGTCAGTGACTAAATAACCAAAAAACTTGGCATAGGATCCAGGATTAATGAGCTTTTTCACATAGAGGTCAGAGCAGAATATATACACATCGCAGATACATATCAAAACACTACTTCTACCTGATTCATCCCTGAGGTGTAACTATGGTAATATCATGACATGTCTCAGAACAGGTGCAATTATAAATAATTAGTCATTAGACACACATGAGCTATTTCTCACCACCCTCTATAAATATGAAGCGTTTAGATCTCCAATAGGTAGATCGTCAGCTCCCAGTAGCTACCAGCCCACATATGAGTAGCTCGCCAAACAATTCTGAAAGAACATGCAAATGTTCATGTTTTCCACCGCAAACTGTCATAAACAAATCTCACAAGTATCAGACGCCCCAAGCTCCCAGCTACTATCTAATCAACGTAACATTGACATTATCCCATCCCTGAACTCTATCGGCTTAAAACAGCCAAACCTAACACATTATCTTCTTATTTATTTCCAGCAATATTTACCCTGTCTTTCTGATTGGTGGGCGTGTTTATCTATCACTCAGTGTGTAGCCAGTTGATGTAATAAACATCTTGTGGGTTGATAAATACTTTGCCTAAAACCTTCTTAAATAAATGTTAACTGCAAAGTAGGCTTACCTGGCAGAAGTGTATCCTCAGTAAGTACAGTCAGAAAGTATTCAGACCTCTTGACTTTTTCCACATGCTGCTACACTACAGCTTAAATCTAAAATGGACTAAAAAAATAATAATCTCATCAATCTACACACAATACCCCATAATGACAAAGCGAAAACAGGCTTTTAGAATTTTTGGCAAATCTATAAAACAGAAATACCTTATTTACATAAGTATTCAGATCCTTTGCTATGAGACTCGAAATTGAGCTCAGGTGCATCCTGTTTCCATCAATCATCCTTGAGATGTTTCTACACCTTGATTGGTTTCAATCTGTGGTAAATTCAATTGATTGGACATGATTTGGAAAGGCACACACCTATCTATATAAGGTCCTACAGTTGACAGTGCATGTCAGAGCAAAAACCAAGCCATGAGGTCAAAGGAATTGTCCGTAGAGCTCCGACACAGAATTTTGTCGAGGCACAGATCTGGGGAAGGGTACCAAAATATTTCTGCAACAATGAATGTCCCCAAGAACACAGTGGACACCATCAATCTTAAATGGAAGAAGTTTGTAACCACCACCTCTTCCTTGAGCTGGCCATCCGGCCAAACTGAGCAATCAGGGGAGAAGGGACAGAGTCAGGAAGGTGACCCAGAACCCAATGGTCACTCCTAAAGACTTCCAGAGTTCCTCTGTGGGGATGGGAGAACCTTCCAGAAGGACAACCATCTCCGCTGCACTCCACCAATCAGGCCTTTCTGGAAAAGTGGCCAGTCCTCAGTAAAAAACACATGACAGCCCGCTTGGAGTTTCCCAAAAGGCACCTAAAGGACTCTCAGACCATGAGAAACAAGATTCTCTGTTCTGGCGAAACCAAGATTGAAGTCTTTGGCCTGAACGTCAAGTGTCACGTCTGGAGGAAACCTGGCACCATTCTTACAGTGAAGCATGATGGTGGCAGCATCATGCTGTGAGGATGTTCTTCAGCTGCAGGAACTGGGAGACTAGTCAGGATTGAGGAAAAGATGAACGGAGCAAAGTACAGCAAGCTCCTTGATGAAAACCTGCTCCAGAGTGCTCAGGACCTCAGACTGGTGCGAACGACCCTAAGCATACATCCAAGACAACGCAGGAGTGGCTTTGGAACATGTCTCTGAATGTCCTTGAGAGGCCCAGCCAGGGCCCGGACATGAACCCAATCAAACATCTCTGGAGAGACCTAAAAATAGCTGTGCAGCGAAGCTCCTCACCAACTTGAAAGAGCTTGAGAGGATCTCCAGAGAAGAATAGGAGAAACTCCGTAAATACAGGTGTGCCAAAGTTGTAGCATCATACCAAAGAAGACCTGAGGCTGTAATCACTGCCAAAGGTGCTTCAACAAAGTACTGAGTAAAGTGTCTGAATACATATGTAAATGTGATATTTCAGTATTTTAGGTTGTATGTAGGTTGATGAGGGAAAAAAACAATTTAATACATTTTTGAAAAATTAAAGGAATTAAATTGGGAATGAAACTAAAAAAATCTTAATAAAAAAAATAAAAAAGACCTTTGGTGTAATTTAAACATTCAATTTTATTGTTTCTTTATGAACATAAATAAATTTTGAGAGTAAAAAATGTATAAATCTAAAACCAGGAAAAATAAAACTGAGAACATAATTTAGGAAAATATAAAACATAATTTGGGAAGAAATCAAACATAATTTGGACAATCTAAAACATATTTTAGGAAAATATAAAACATAATTTGGGAAAATATAAACATAATTTTTGTAATAGGTCTGGGTGTAGCTGGTGTAGAGGAGTCAGGCACAGGACAACAGGGATGTGTAATACACGTACATTTACTCAAGACTTTCAAATACAATTCGATAATACCGAGCCCACAATACGGACCGTAAATACAACAAACAAATACGCACAAAAAGCATGGGGAAAACAGAGGGTTAAATAATGAACATGTAATTGTGGGATTGAAACCAGGTGTGTAAAACAAAGACAAAACAAATGGAAAATGACAAGTGGATCGGCGATGGCTAGAAGGCGGTGATGTCGACAGCTGAATGCCGCCCGAACAAGGAGAGGGACTGACTTCGATGGAAGCCGTGACAAGTTTTGAAAAAAGTCACAGGGTTTTCCCCCAAAATAAACAACTGGGAAGTTGTTTATGAATTATTATTTTACCAGGAATATTGACAGAAAACACATCTCTTGTACACCAAGGACACAGGGAAGGGTTTCAGTGAGAGGGGAAGAGAAGAATGTGCCTGTTACGCCCTGACCTTAGAGATCCTTATTATTCTCTATGTTTGGTTAGGTCGGTTTATATCTGGTATCCACATTAAGTGAAACAGGGCCACTGGTCACCCCAGGCACATTTCATATTGTTTTTGTTTTGTTTATGAATCTAGAAGACGAGCATCCAGCATCTTGGTAAAAATACATAATACTGCATGCTCTCCTGTTGAATCGCACATGCAATGATGTCCTATGGAAACAACATTGTTTGAAGTAAGTGCTTTGTTGTTGTAATATCATCAACTGATTAGTCAGTTTCTCTTTTAGAATCATGATCCAGCTTTAACACACTAGAACCGCTAAAACAGCCATTTTGACTGCTCATGAATGCAATTATTACTCTGCCATTTTTAAAGTCATCCTGCCTCTGTTTCTTCCTAAATGTCTAGATATCACATACTGTTGATGTTAGAATCTTCATCACCTTTGGCAGCGATTACAGCCTCAAGTCTGTTTGGGTATGATGCTACAAGCTTGGCATCCCTGTATTTGGAGAGTGTCTCCCCTTCTTCTCTGCAGATCCTCTCAAGCTCTGTCAGATTGGATGGGGAGCATTGCGGCACATTTATTTTCAGGTCTCCCCAGAGATGTTTGATTGAGTTCAAGTTCGGGCTCTGGCTGGGCCACTCAAGGACATTTCGAGACTTGTCCCAAAGCCACCCCCGAGTTGTATTGGCTGTGTGCTTAGGGTTGTTGTCCTGTTGGAAGGTGAACCTTCGCCTCAGTCTGAGGTCTTGAGCGCTCTGGAGCAAGTTTTCATCAATGATCTCTCTGTACTTTGCTCTGTTCATCTTTCCCTTGATCCTGACTACTCTCCCAGTCCCTGCCGCTGAAAAACACAGCATGATGCTGCCATCACCGTGCTTCACCGTAGGGATGGTGCCAGGTTTCCTACAGACGTGATGCATGGAATTCTGGCCAAAGAGTTAAATCTTGGTTTCATCAGACCTGAGAATCTGACAAAGTGTTTATAACTATTTATATTAATGAGCAGTCAAAATGGCTGTTTTAGTGGTTCTATTTTTAAAGCTGGATCATGACTCTAAAAGAGAAACTGACTCATCAGTTTATGATATTACAACAACAAGCAGATACTTCAAACAATGTTTTTTTCATAGGACATCATTGCATGTGCCTTTTGGCAAACCCCAAGCGGAATGTCATTTGCCTTTTACTGAGGAGTGGATTCAGTCTGGCCACTACCATAAAGTCCTGATTGGTGGAGTGCTGCAGAGATGGGTGTCCTTCGAGAAGGTTCTCCCATCTTCACAGAGGAACTCTGGAGCTCTGTTAGAGTGACCATCGGGTTGATGGTCACTTCCCTGACCAAGGCCCTTTCCCCCCATTGCTCAGTTTGGCCGGAGGCGGGCAGCTCTTGGAAGAGTCTTGGTGATTCCAAACTTGTTCCATTTAACAATGATGGAGGTTAACTGTGATCTTGGGGACCTTCAATGCTGCAGACATTTTTTGGTACCCATCCACAGATTTGTGCCTCGACACAATCCTATGGACTATTCCTTCAAACTCATGGCTTGGTTTTTGCTCTCACATGTACTGTCAACTGTAGAACCTTATATAGACAGGTGTGTGTCTTTCCTAATCATGTCAAAACAATTGAATTTACCACAGGTGGAATCTAATCAAGTTGTTGATGAGGGGGGAAAAAACGATATAATACATTTTAGAATAAGGATGTAACGTAGCAAACTGTGGAAAAAGTGAAGGGGTTTGAATACTTTCCGAATGCACTATTTCTCATCATTTCGTTTTATAGAGTCTAATACCTTGAGTTTTATATCAAACCACAGAAACATACTCAATAATTTGCATACTTAAGAATTCAGGACATGGTCAGTAGTAATACAAGATAATTGCTTTGGATATGAACAGTCTGGTTGAGATTGAACAATCAGTGGTCTTGTGGTTAAGAATGCAGGACATGTTCAAAAGAAGGAATTTATAATAATGCCTTGTGTTTATCTAGCATAAGTGAAGTTGATACTGAACTAATCCAGTTGATATGAGAAGATTTTCTTTAATTATCTGTGTGGGTTTAAGTAGGGACTCGTCTCACACCACATAACACCACGTAACACCTTACAACACCGCATAACACCACATAACACCACGTAATACCCCGTAACACCATGTAACACCACATAACACCTGGTAACACCACATAACACCACATAACACCACATAACACCTTGTAACACCACATAACACCATTTAACACCTGGTAACACCACATAACACCTGGTCACACCACATAATACCACATAACACCATATAACACCACATAACACCATGTAACACCACATAACACCTGGTAACACCACATTACACCATATAACACCATATAACACCACATAACACCATATAACACCATATTACACCATATAACACCATATAACACTATATAACACCACAATTACAATCTGTTTCTCTGAATTGCCTTGTGAAAGCCTAACACTGTAAGATTGTTTTTTAAATTTTTTATATAATTTAGCTAGTCATGTTGGCAATAGACAAGCTTTCAAATGATGCCATCCAGATTGGGATTTATAATGGCCCGTTTTTTGGATTGCGTAAAAAACAATAGCCATTGTGTGATGGTGGGGATGTAGGGTTGTGTTCTAAACAAAACGACGACAAGTGTGCTTGCTGTAGTTTTTCAACAGCACAGCTAGGAAAGCTCAAAAAAGTACCTAAGTAGTTAAAGACTCTTCTTTGAGTCATTGAACTGTATTGAAATTGCTTAGAAACTGTGGACATGTTGCAGAGGTCCAGTCAGTCCTCTGCCGATAGGATCCAGGGGGCGGAATTCATTCAAATGCACCCACACACGTATATACACATACACGCACACACTGTCACGACTTCCGCCGAAGTCGGTCCTTGTTCGGGCGACGTTCGGCGGTTGACGTCACCGGCCTTCTAGCCACCGCCGATCCACTTTTCATTTTCCATTTGTTTCGTCTTTGTTTTAAAAACCTGATTTCAATCCCACAATGACTGTTTCATTATTTAACCCTCTGTTCCCCCATGTTTTTTTGTGAGTGATTGTTTATTGTATTTTCAGTCTGTCATGGTGTGTGTGTATTTGTTACTTTGTATATTGGACATTTTGAGTAAAAGTACGTTGATTACTCATATCTGCTGTCCTGCGCCTGACTCTCTACACCAGCTACACACAGGACCTATTACACACACACACACACACACACATGGGGAAAAGAAGTGTACAGAATGCCATCCTTAGTCTTTACATTTACAAGAGGCCGGAACAACGTCTGTCAGAGAAACGTGACCACCGGCGTGAGAATATGTGGTGAAGTGGACAATGCTGAAGGCGGGTTTGTCATATTGATTTTATTTCTTTTTTTACCTTTCTTTAACTAGGCAAGTCAGTTATAAACAAATTCTTACTTTCAATGACGGCCTAGGAACAGTGGGTTAACTGGTCTAGGAACAGTGGGTTAACTGGTCTAGGAACAGTGGGTTAACTGGCCTAGGAACAGTGGGTTAACTGGCCTAGGAACAGTGGGTTAACTGGCCTAGGAACAGTGGGTTAACTGCCTTGTTCAGGGGCTGAAGAGCAGATTTTTTACCTTGTCAGCTGGGAGATTCCATCGTGCAACCTTCCGGTTACTAGTCCAACGCTCTAAACACTAGGCTACCTGCTGCACCACTTGAAGTTTAAAACATGTCAATACGGCTCCAGTCAACGTAGTAAATATGAGTTATTTATCTCTCTGAGCCGATGAGAGATCTGCACTGTGTGCGTGTGTGTGTGTGTGTGTGTGTGTGTGTGTGTGTGTGCGTGTGTGTGTGTATGTGTATTTGCGTGTGTGTGTGTGTGTGTCACACTGACTTCCATCTGCAGAAAATATGGAGAAAAGATACTGAGTAAATAGTATTACGAAAACCCTTTAATATTCCAGGATATAGGTGTGTGTGACGGGTGTTGACAGTAACTCCCATTACTGTGACGTATGGTTCAATATCTCCTCCAAGAAACGGTTTAGAGGCAAAACAAAGCCGGCATTTGTCATTCCAAATGGATATTTTCTATGACTCCTCAACACACTGGTGTGTGAAAATGTTTCAGAAGAAAATGTCATTACATGTTGATGTTTTTTATTACCGTTTCTCCTGAGGTACAGGATTTCATATAACCGTGCCGAAGATCAACATTTGGTGATGAACGTTGGCCTTTGTTTTGCTGTCGCTCATGAGACTGGGTAGGAAGAAACTCAGGTAATACACGTTACTGCTGAATAAAGCAGTATAACTACGCACAACGCACAAGGCAGCTCCTTAACGCATGGTGTAGTCTAGGCCAGTGGTTCCCAACACTTTTTCAGTTCATATACCACCAAGTACAAGTACCCCTGAAGTATCCCCTCATGAGTCTTCTAAAGTTCCCGCTGTGGATAGGACAGATACTGCCAGGGGTCCTAGTACCCCTGGTTGGGAAACACTGGTCTAGGTCTCCCCTTTCCAATTCATTAGAAACAAAAGACCGCCATTGACTGTCTGTCTGAGTCTTCAGTATGATCCGGGCTGGAGTATCATAGTATCATAGTATCTTGATATCGTAGTATCATAATGTCGTAGTATCATAATATTGTAGTATTGTAGTATCATTTTATCTTTGTATCGTAGTATCATAATATCGTAGTATCACACACGCACACACACACGCACACACACACACACACACACACAGGAACTCGCTCACATGGTTGGCTAATATGAATACAGACAACAGCAGACAGCAACAGGATCCTGAAGAATACACTGCGTGTTATTAATAGGTGAGGTGGGTTACTAATTACTGTTTTGTTTTCATGGATTTATCATAACATTCCTGGGGGGTGTATGTGTGTGGCGGGGTATGCTTTTGTTGTGTGTTGCTAATCTGTGCCCTGTTGAGAGATCTGTACATCTAGCTGCTATTACCTGCTACCTGGGTGTTTTTATATCATAAACCTTAATTTTCAGTTTTTGAGACAGAGACAGAGACAGAGACAGAGAGAGAGACAGAGAGAGAGAGAGAGAGAGAGAGAGAGAGACAGAGACAGAGAGAGAGAGAGAGAGAGAGAGAGAGAGAGAGAGAGAGAGAGAGAGAGAGACACTGCTAAACTATCAGTCAGGCATCCTAATGAAACTAGCTTAAGGCTTTTTCTACTAAATAGTTATTTCCAGCCTGAACTTGGTTTTCTGCATGTGACACACGGTACAGGGATTCAATTTGAATAATATGACATTTAGCAGATAAAGCGACTTACAGTCATGCTACATACAATTGACCAAGGAATTGAATCCACAACCCAGTGGTACAAGCACCATCCTCTACCAACTGAGCCATGCAGGACACCAGAAGCTCATCCTACTGTTGGAACGTTCCTGTAGTGTGCACTTCATTACATTGTTAAACCCTACACCCTACGCAATAAACACTAAACAAAGTGTGCTCCTGTTACTTTCTGTATAATTGATAGAACCAGTTGTGGATGGCTCTACACCGGTGCGTAATCAAGACTGTGTTCCTTCCCTCGTTCTGTTTGTGTCTTTTTGATCACACAGCTCCCCAAATACACCCACACATACTGTAATTCAAGGCTAAACAGTATGACGAACCTGCCTGTACTCAGCAGAGGTACAGAGTGTGTGTGCGTGAGTGTGTAAATTTTAGGTGTATGTGCGTGTGTGCGAGTGTGTACACGTATGTGTGTGTATCTGCGTGCAACTGTGGGGTTGTGTTGTGTGAGAGACCTGGCTGTACTTAGCAGAGGGACAGAGAACAGGGAGTCCCCTCCTGTACTCCCTGTTCACTCATGACTTCACGGCCAGGCACGACACCAACACCGTCCTTAAATTTGCTGATGACACAACAGTGTTAGACCTGATCACCGACAGCGATGAGACAGCCTATAGGGAGGAGATCAGAGACCTGACCGTGTGGTGCAAGGACAACAACCTCTCCCTCAACATGATCAAAACAAAGGAGATGATTGTGGACTACAGGAAAAGGAGGACCAAGCACGCCCCCATTCTCATCGACGGGGCTGTAGTGGAGCAGGTTGACAGCTTCAAGTTCCTTGGCGTTCACATCACCAACAAACTAATGTGGTCCAGGCACACCAAGACAATCGTGAAGAGGGTACAACAAAACCTATTCCCCCTCAGGAGACTGAAAAGATCTGGAATGTGTCCTCAGATCCTCAAAAGGTTTACAGCTGCACCATCGAGAGCATCCTGACGGGTTGCATCATTGCATGGTATGGCAACTTCTCGGCCTCCGACCACAAGGCATTACAGAGGGTAGAGCGTACGGCCCAGTACATCACTGGGGCCAAGCTTCCTGCCATCCAGGACCTTTATACCAGGTGGTGTCAGAGGAAGGCCCTAAACATCGTCAAAGACTCCAGCCACCCTAGTCATAGACTGTTTTCTCTGCTACCACACGGCAAGCGGTACCGGAGCGCCAAGTCTAGGTCCAAAAGGCTTCTAAACAGCTTCCACCCCCAAGACATAAGACTCCATGACATCAAATGGCTACCTGGACTAAAGTACAAGGGGACCACTGTCTATAGATCATTATACAGACTGCACTCAGTGTCTATCGATCATTATACAGACTACACTTACTGTCTATAGATCATTATACACACTGCACTCACTGTCTATAGATCACTATACACACTACACTTACTGTCTATAGATCATTATACACACTACACTTACTGTCTATAGATCATTATACACACTGCACTCACTGTCTATAGATCATTATACATACTGCACTCACTGTCTATAGATCATTATACAGACTGCACTCAGTGTCTATAGATCATTATACAGACTACACTTACTGTCTATAGATCATTATACACACTGCACTCACTGTCTATAGATCATTATACAGACTGCACTCAGTGTCTATAGATCATTATACAGACTACACTTACTGTCTATAGATCATTATACACACTGCACTCACTGTCTATAGATCATTATACAGACTGCACTCAGTGTCTATAGATCATTATACAGACTACACTTACTGTCTATAGATCATTATACACACTGCACTCACTGTCTATAGATCGTTTTACACACTACACTTACTGTACTACACTTATGTGTCGGGGGGCTAGGTTCAGTCTGTTACATCTGGACTATTTCTCCTGTGTGAATTTAAGTATAATCTCTCCAATTCTCTCTTTCTCTCTCTCTCTCTCTCTCTCGGAGGACCTGAGCCCTAGGACCATGCTTCAGGACTACCTGGCATGATGACTCCTTGCTGTCCCCAGTCCACCTGGCCGTGCTGCTGCTCCAGTTTCAACTGTTCTGCCTGCGGCTATGGAACCCTGTTCACCGGACGTGCTACCTGTCCCAGACCTGCTATTTTCAACTCTCTAGAGACAGCAGGAGCGGTAGAGATACTCTCAATGACCGGCTATGAAAAGCCAACTGACATTTACTCCTTAGGCGCTGACCTGTTGCACCCTCTACAAACACTGTGATTATTATTATTTGACCATGCAGGTAATTTATGAACATTTGAACATCTTGGCCATGTTCTGTTATAATCTCCACCCGGCACAGCCAGAAGAGGACTGGCCAACCCTCATAGCCTGGTTCCTCTCTAGGTTTCTTCCTAGGTTTTGGCCTTTCTAGGGAGTTTTTCCTGGCCACCGTGCTTCTACACCTGCATTGCTTGCTGTTTGGGGTTTTAGGCTGGGTTTCTGTACAGCACTTGTAAGAAGGGCTATATAAATAAATTGGATTTGATGATCATTATACAGACAACTCTTAGAAAACAACTCCTGTCTATAGATCTAACCAGGCCTCCACAGAAAGACACTAGATCAGAACCATTAGAGGAAGGCAACATGAAACTAAGACCATGGCTTTGTTCCAAGTGGCACACTTCTTTAGTAGTGCACTTCGTTTGGTTCCCCATCCAGTTTAATGGAACATCTTAGTTGATGACCACAAGGGACGTCTCTGTATAGTGCAATACTAAGAAGAAGAATGTAACTAATTCAAGTGAATAGAGACTGTGTATATCTAGACAATTTGACTTGAAAGAGCCATTAAAACCACTTTAACCCCTCAGTGAAACTGAAAGAGAAGTTTTAATCCGGGCTTTGTGATGACTGCTGTGTAGCGCTAATCTACAGATGATGAGTTAGGGTATGTAATGTAGTGCTAATCTGCAGATGATGAGTTAGGGTATGTAATGTAGTGCTAATCTACAGATGATGAGTTAGGGTATGTAATGTAGTGCTAATCTACAGATGATGAGTTAGGGTATGTAATGTAGTGCTAATCTACAGATGATGAGTTAGGGTATGTAATGTAGTGCTAATCTACAGATGATGAGATAGGGTATGTAATGTAGTGCTAATCTACAGATGATGAGTTAGGGTATGTAATGTAGTGCTAATCTACAGATGATGAGTTAGGGTATGTAATGTAGTGGTAATCTGCAGATGATGAGTTAGGGTATGTAATGTTGTGGTAATCTGCAGATGATGAGTTAGGGTATGTAATTGAGGCCTCTGTAATGGATTTGTTGGTGCTTAATGGGCATAAATTACCACATGCAGGTAGGTTCATTACTACAGAATGTGGGGATGTAGCCAGCTACAAAATCGCTATTCAGTAAAATGGGCAGTAGTTGGTATAAACCCAAAGACTACATAACACCATAAACACAGACTACACAACACCATAAACATAGACTACACAACACCATAAACATAGACTACATAACACCATAAACATAGACTACATAACACCATAAACATGGACTACATAACACAATAAACACAATGACTACATAATACCATAAACACAAAGATTAAATAACACTATAAACACAAAGACTATATAACTCCATAAACACAAACACTGGGTTGGGTTGGTTTTGGGGAGAAGAGAGAGTGGGTTGGGTAGGTGGGAGGCGAGAGACTGGGTTGGGTAGGGGGAAGGCGAGAGAGATTGTGTCGGGTTGGGTAGGGGGAAGGCGAGAGACTGGGTTGGGTTGGGTAGGGGAGAGGGGAGAGTGTTGGTTGGGTCGGGGGAGGAGAGAGAGTTGGTTGGGTCGGTGGAGGAGAGAGAGAGAGTGGGTTGGGTTGGGTAGGGGAGAGGAGAGGAGAGAGAGTTGGTTGGGTCGGGGGAGGAGAGAGAGTTGGTTGGGTCGGGGGAGGAGAGAGAGTTGGTTGGGTCGGGGGAGGAGAGAGAGTTGGTGGGGTCGGGGGAGGAGAGAGAGTGGGTTGGGTTGGAGAGAGAGTTGGTTGGGTCGGTGGAGGAGAGAGAGTTGGTTGGGTCGGTGGAGGAGAGAGAGTTGGTTGGGTCGGGGGAGGAGAGAGTTGGTTGGGTCGGTGGAGGAGAGAGAGTTGGTTGGGTCGGGGGAGGAGAGAGTTGGTTGGGTCGGGGGAGGAGAGAGAGTTGGTTGGGTCGGGGGAGGAGAGAGAGTTGGTTGGGTCGGGGGAGGAGAGAGAGTTGGTTGGGTCGGGGGAGGAGAGAGTTGGTTGGGTCGGGGGAGGAGAGAGAGCTGGTTGGGTCGGGGGAGGAGAGAGAGTTGGTGGAGTCGGGGGAGGAGAGAGAGTGGGTTGGGTTGGAGAGAGAGTTGGTTGGGTCGGTGGAGGAGAGAGAGTTGGTTGGGTCGGGGGAGGAGAGAGAGTTGGTTGGGTCGGGGGAGGAGAGAGAGTTGGTTGGGTCGGTGGAGGAGAGAGAGTTGGTTGGGTCGGTGGAGGAGAGAGAGTTGGTTGGGTCGGGGGAGGAGAGAGTTGGTTGGGTTGGTGGAGGAGAGAGAGTTGGTTGGGTCGGGGGAGGAGAGAGAGTTGGTTGGGTCGGGGGAGGAGAGAGAGTTGGTTGGGAGCTACTAATCTTACATCCTCCACTGCCTCCTCAGCATTCCCCCACTGCTCTCCACACGTTACAGTTATTTAGCTATAGGACAGTCAGTGCTGTAAAACCCAACATGTAAAACTGCATTCTGGCAGTAACTCGGTCAGCATCGTTATCAGATTGGGCATGTAGTCTTTATTCCTGTCATGCTGTGCAGATTATCAGACCTCACAACCCCTGGAAAAGTGTTTAACATTTCAGGAAACACATGAGTACAATATACAAATGTAGGCTCTTCATTTGAGCTCTTTGGTTGCTGGGAAATTTCCTGCGCAGTAGGAGTAGTAGTTGGAAATACGCAGTAGGAGTAGTAGTAGGAAATACGCAGTAGCAGTAGTAGTAGGAAATACGCAGTAGCAGTAGTAGTAGGAAATACGCAGTAGGAGTAGTAGTAGGAGATACGCAGTAGGAAATGTTTCTTATTGTCTATTGAGTTTTAAAAAGACTTCTAAAGTTTGTAATTTCCATTTTGAAATTTCAGACTTAATTTGCCATAACGAAAAAAATGTCCATGAATTATAATCCACATAAAAATTCACATTTCCTGTTGCTGAAGGATTATTTTCCTGCTGTAGCAAATTGGCTCAAATGAAGATCCTACAATCTGTAGTAATCGTTACGCAGCGTGACTGCTTTAAAGACTACCATGAAGGCTATTATTTGATAACGTTTAATCACTCGCTCACTCATACATTTCACTAGTTCTGTGAAAATACCATATTTCTTCACCCTGGTGCACCTGGGAAGTACTAGATGTGTCAGTGTGAGGCTCTTAGATGGAGCTCTGCTCATTCACACACACACACACACACATGCACGCACGCACACAGTATTTCCATCACAATGCCGTGCAGGTCTGACTCTAAGGACCCAAGGCTGTAGGCTGTTTGCTACCTAAGGCAGTGTCCTTCACATACAGCAGCACTGTGGCAGCTTTTCACTTTTAGATCCTGGATCAAATCAAATGTTTTGTCACATACTTTGTAAACATCAGCTGTTGACTAACAGTGAAATGCTATTCATTACATGCTTGGTAAAACAACAGGCATAGACTAACAGTGAAATGCTTACTCCCAACAATGCAGAGAGAAAGACAATAGAGAAATAATAGACAAGTAAAGCATGTAATAATGAATACACAATGAGTAACCATAACTTGGCTATCGCTGTGGTAGATATGTACATATAGGTAGGGCTAAAGTGACTAGGCAACAAGATAGATGATAAACAGTAACAGCAGCTGTGTATGTGATGAGTCTGAGTTTGTGCAAAAAGGGTCAATGGAGATAGTCCGGGTAGCTATTGGTTAACTATTTAACTAACCATCTATGATGAATTGGGGCTAGAAGCTGTTCCGGGTCCTGTTGGTTCCAGACTTGGTGCATCGGTACCGCTTGCAGTGCAGTAGCAGAGAGAACAGTCTGTGACTTGGGTGGCTGGAGTCTTTTGCAATTTTTAGGGCTTTCTTCTGACACCACTTGATATAGAGGTCCTGGATGGCAGAGTTCGTCCCCAGTGATGTACTAGACAGTACGCACTACTCTCTGTGGTTCCTTAGGGTGGGATGTGAAGCAGTTGCCATACCAAGCGGTGATGCAGCCAGTCAAGACGCTCTCAGTTGTGCAGCTGTGGAGCTTTTTAAGGATCTGAGGGCCCATGCCAAATCTTTTCAGCCTCCTGAGGGGGAAGAGGAGTCGTCGTACCCTCTTCATGACTGTGTTGGTGTGTGTGGACCAAGATAGATCCTTAGTAATGTGGACACTGAGGAACTTGAAGCTGTCGACCCTCTCCACTACAGCCCTGTCAATGTGAATCAGCCCTATGTTTCTGACTTCCTCCCTATAGGCTGTCTCATCGTCGTCGGTGACCTCTGTCATGTCGTCAAGCAAACTTAATGATGGTGTTGAAGTTCTCAAATCAAATCAAAGTTTATTTGTCACGTGCGCCGAATACAACAGGTGCAGACCTTACAGTGAAAAAAGGTGTGTGTGTGTGTGTGTGTGTGTGTGTGTGTGTGTGTGTGTGTGTGTGTGTGTGTGTGTGTGTGTGTGTGTGTGTGTGTGTGGGGTGTAGGTAAGTAAAGAATTAAAACAGTAAAAAGGCATGGCCCCTCTGACGTAAATGAACAAGGAGTGCAGGAGGGGTCTAATCACGTACCTCTAACGGGCCCTGTGTTGAAGGTCAGCGTGGGGGATGTGTTGGGGGCAGCCCATCAGGAAGTCCAGGATCCAGTTGCAGAGGGAGGTGTTTAGTCCCAGGGTCCTTATTGATGAGCTTATTGATGAGCTTTGAGGGCACTATGGTGTTGACTACTGAGCTGTAGTTAAAGAACAGCATTCTCACATAGGTGTTCCTTTTGTCCAGGTGGGAAAGGGCAGTGTCAAGTGCAATAGAGATTGTGTCATCTGTGGATCTGTTGGGGCGGTATGTGAATTGAAGTGGGTCCAGGGTGTCTGGGATAATGGTGAAGATGTGAACCATGACCAGCCTTTCAAAGCATTTCATGGCTACAGATGTGAGTCCTACAGGACGATAGTCATTTAGACAGGTTATTTTGGCGTTCTTGGGCACAGGGACTATGGTGGTCTGCTTGAAATGTGTAGGTATTACAGACTAAGTCAGGGAGAGGTTGAAAATGCCATTGAAGACAGTTGCCAGCTGGTCTGCCTGTCTGTCTGTCTGTCTGTCTGTCTGTCTGTCCTTCATCTTCATCTTCATCTTCTGTCCTCATTGGGGCCGAAAAGTCCTCAAAAGTAAATCAAGGAAAATTCTCCCTCGTGGACAAAGGCTATTTTAAGCACAGGGGTCGGTTTAGAGTGAGGATTAGGGAAAGGTGGATAGATATTCAAGTGTACAACTGAATGCCTTCAACCTAAATGTGCCTTCCACATTTAACCCTCTGAATCAGAGAGGTGCGGGGGGCTGCCATAATCGACATCCACGTCTTCGAGCGCCCGGGGAATAGTGGGTTAACTGCCTTGCTTAGGGGAATAGTGGGTTAACTGCCTTGCTCAGGGGAATAGTGGGTTAACTGCCTTGCTCAGGGGAACAGTGGGTTAACTGCCTTGCTCAGGGGAACAGTGGGTTAACTGCCTTGCTCAGGGGAATAGTGGGTTGACTGCCTTGTTCAGGGGAACAGTGGATTAACTGCCTTGCTCAGGGGAACAGTGGGTTAACTGCCTTGCTCAGGGGAACAGTGGGTTAACTGCCTTGCTCAGGGGAACAGTGGGTTAACTGCCTTGCTCAGGGGAACAGTGGGTTAACTGCCTTGCTCAGGGGAACAGTGGGTTAACTGCCTTGCTCAGGGGCAAAACGACATATTTTTACCTTGTCAGTTAGGGTTAGGAGTTAGGTTTAAGGGTTAGGTTTAGGGTAAGGGTTACGGGGTAAGGTTAGGATTACAGACACACTCATGATCTCACAGCTGGTGAGGATGATTTAGGAGGTGGAGATTAAACACGCCTAGGAAGTCTGATGTTTGTTCTTTTCAAAAGCAGCCACACACACATACAACCACACGCACACAACCACACACACACACACACACACACACACACACACACACACACACACACACACACACACACACACACACACACACACACACACATACAACCACACACACACACACACACACACACACGCCAGCTGTCACATCCTCCCCTCTAATCTCTCTGGGCTTTAAATCCGTGAATCATGAAAGCCACTTCTGGAAAAACAAGACAAATTGGATGTCAAGTGTGAAAAGGACGCTCTTTATGTCCCATTTCCAACAGCCCCTCTCTGTCTCACAAACAGTAACCTTCATACATGCTTTAATTACTTATTCTACAGTACTATCCTACAGTACTATTCTACCGTACAGTGGAGGCTGGTGACGTGAAAAATGTAGGAGGATGGGAGATCCACGGTATAGACGCGGAACGCACAGAGATGACAAAGTCTATTTCAAAAACCATCAAAGACTAATTATTTTAACCTAAAGCATTTAAAGCATTTAATAAAGACATTTATAGTACAATATTATGGGGAATGGGAATGAGAGGGCTACTTACACAGTGTTGGGAGGGACCACAGCAGCGATTAAATGGGTATGAGGCATGAGTTGAGCTGTTCAGAGACTTGACTTCAGGACAGGATTTGACTGGGAATACAAAAAACAATAACACAACACACTACACAGTTAGCTCTTTTGTCTAAGATTGAGTTAGTCCAAGCAAGGAGTAAAATCATTGATGTGCAATAATGTGATTGTGTTTGTGTGTGTGATTGACTCTACATACAGTAATGAGAGAAACTTGATAGGGGTACTCACAGTGCTTGGAAGGGAAACATTCAGTTCATGTCAGGAGAGAGTTGACAATGGTAGTGGAGTGGTCATCACCTCTTAATCAGGGAACAGGAGGGGACTTAGCTGTAGATACAAATAGCAGATACATTACAGTTGCACCATCGTAGGTTTGAACAACACGTTCAAACCTACATCTCAAAATTCACAAAGTCAAAACTCGGCCACTTTGACATGTCAAAAGATGAAGGATGGTGCCGACAGAGACAGTCGCCTCGCTTCGAGTCCTTAGGAAACTATTCAGTATTTAAATGTTTTATTATGTATTATTTCATACATTGTTAGTCCAGAAGATTTTAAGTGTAATTACATGCAGCCGGGAAGAACTATTGGCTATAAGAGCAACTTCCATTTACCAATGTTACGACTAGGAATACGACTTTCCCGAAGCAGATCCTTGTTTGAACACCACCCAGGACATTGGATCTAATCCCTGAGGCCGACCCAAAACAACAATGCCACAGAAGAGGTTGACGGAGCGGCCTCCTGGTCAGACTTCGAAGGCGTGCACACCACCCATAGCTTCCGAGTATATTACTCGCCAATGTCCAGTCTCTAGACAACAAGGTAGACAAAATTAGGGCAAGGGTTGCCTTCCAGAGAGACATTAGAGATTGTAACATTCTCTGTTTCACAGAAACATGGCTCTCTCGGGATACGTTGTCGGAGTCGGTACAGCCACCGGGTTTCTTCATGCAATGCGCCGACAGAAATAAACATCTCTCAGGGAAGTTTAAGGTGTATGCTTCAAGATTAATGACTCATGGTGTAAGTAATCATAACAAGGAACTCAAGTCTTTTTGTTCATCTAACCTAGAATTCCTTACAATCAAATGCCCACCACATTATCTCCCAAGAGAATTCTCAGTTATCGTCACAGCTGTATATATCCCCCCTCAAGCAGATACCACGATGGCCCTCAAGGAACTTCTCTGGACTCTATGTAAACTGGAAACCATATATCCTGAGGCTGCATTATTGTGGCTGGGGATTTTAACAAAGAACATTTGAGAACAAGGCTACCTAAATTCTATCAGCACATTGATTGTAGCACTCTCACAGACAGTACACTGGACCACTGCTACTATAATGTCCGTGATGCATACAAGACCCTCCCACGCCGTCCCTTCGGCAAATCCGACCACGACTCTATTTGTTCCTACGGTCCTATAGGCTGAAACTCAAACAGGACGAACCCGTGACAATAACCATTCAACGCTGGTCTGACCAATCGGAAGACACACTTCAAGATTGTTTTGATCACGCAGACTGGGAAATGTTCCGGGCAGCCTCAGAGAATAACATTGATTTATATGCTGATTCGGTGAGTGAGTTAATAAGGAAGTGCATTGGAGATGTTGAGCCCACTGTAACTATTAAAACCTATTCTAAACAGAAACCGTGGATAGATGGCGACATTCGGGCAAAACTGAAAGTGCGTACCACCGTATTTAACCATGGAAATATGACTGGGAATATGGCCAAATATAAACAGTGTAGTTATTCCCTCTGCAAGGCAATCAAACAATCGAAATGTTGGTAAAGGGACAAAGTGGAGTCGCAATTCAATGGCTCAGACACTAGACGTATGTGGCAGCGTCTACAATCACGGACTACAAAACGAAAACCAGCCACGTCACGGACACCGACGTCTTGCTTCCAGACAAACTAAACACCTTATTTGCCCGCTTTGAGGATAACACAGCACCACTGATGCGGCCCGCTACCAAGGACTGCGGGCCACCTCTCTCCTTCTCCGTGGCCAACGTGAGTAAGACATTTTAACGTGTTAACCCTCGCAAGGCTGCTGGCCCAGACGGCATCCCTAGCCGCGTCCTCAGAGCATGTGCAGACCAGCTGGCTGGTGTGCTTACGGACATATTTAATCTCTTCCTATCCCAGTCTGCTCTCCCCACATGTTTCAAGATGGTCACCATTGTTACTGTACCCAAGAAGGCAAAGATAACTGAACTAAATGACTATCGCTCCATAGCACTCACTTCTGTCATCATTAAGTGTTTTGAGAGACTAGTCAAGGATCATATCACCTCCACCTTACCTGCCACCCTAGACCCACTTCAGTTTGCATACCGCCCACAGGTCCACAGAAGCAATCACACTGCACATTGCCCTATCCCATCTGGACAAGAGGAATACCTATGTAAGAATGCTGTTCTTTGACTATAGGTCAGCATTCAACACCATAGTACCCTCCAAGCCCATCATTAAGCTTGAGGCCCTGGGTCTCAACCCCGCCTTGTGCAATTAGGTCCAGGACTTTCTGACGAGCCGCGCCAGGTGGTGAAGGTAGGAAACAACATCTCCACTACGCTGATCCTCAACACTGGGGCCCTACAAGGGTGCATTCTCAGCCTCCTCCTGTACTCCCTGTTAACCCATGACTGCATGGCCATGCACGCCTCCAACTCAATCATCAAGTTGGCAGACGAAACAACAGTAGTGGGCTTGATTACCAACAATGACGAGACAGCCTACAGGGAGGAGGTGAGGGCACTCGGAGTGTGGGGTTAGGAAAACAACCTCTCACTCAACGTCAATGTTAAGGGAATTTTTATCTATAATGACTAATTATGTATACATTTCAATCAGGATGTACTAATCAGAATACTATTATGCTACTGTACATGTATGAATTTTCTCTCTTGATCCCAGTATTGAATATAATGTAGTGAATGTGGTCAAGAGTTTAGAACAATGACGGTCTGTTCCTTGGTACAAATGAATGAACTATATCTCCAGACTGTCTAGAATGCTTATCTACACTGACTGACCTTGGCTCTAGGCGAGGAGGGAAGGCTTGAGAGCTATAGAGCCTTTCTACCAGTGTCAAGAAGAGACGGAACACTTTGAAAACGCTGACGTCATTTTCAGTTTAGAACCTGTGGTAAAATGTGTATGTACTCAGTACTCTCTTGAATAAAGGCTGTTACTTGACTTTAAGACCGGGGCTCTGTCCATTCCTATAAAATAAGGGTCTTACAAATTCTTGACAGAGTGTTTAATTTTAATTGGGAATTAAAACAGAGGAATTAAATTCCTTCAACAGTCAACAAAACAAAGAAGATGATTGTGGACTTCAGGAAACAGCAGAGGGAGCACCCCCCTATCCACATCGATGGGTCAGCAGTGTAGAAAGTGGAAAGTTAAGTTCCTTGGCGTACACATCACGGACAAACTGAAATGTTCCACCCACACAGACAGTCTGGTGAAGAAGGTGCAACAATGCCTCTCCAACCTCAGGAGGCTGAAGGAATTTGGTTTGTCACCTAAAACCCTCACAAACTTTAACAGATGCACAACTGAGAGCCTCCTGTTAGGCTGTATCACCGCCTGGTCTGGCAACAGCACCCCCCTCAACCGCAAGGCTCTCCAGAGGGTGGTGCGTTCTGCACAGCGCATCACCAGGGGAAAACTACCTTCCCTCCAGGACACCTACAGCACCCAATGTCACAGGAAGGCCAAAAAGATCATCAAGGACAACAGCCACCCGAGCCACTACCTGTTCATCCCGATACCATCCAGAAGGCGAGGTCAGTACATCAAAGCTAGGACCGAGAGACTGAAAAACAGCTTCTATCTCAAGGCCATAAGACTGTTAAACAGCCATCACTAACACAGAGAGGCTGCTGCCTAGATACAGACTTGAAATCATTGGCCACTTTAATAAATGGATCACTCGTCACTTTAATAATGTTTACATATCTGACATTACTCATCTCATATGTATATACTGTATTTTATACCATCTATTGCATCTTGCCTATGCCACTCGGTCAATTCTCATCTCATCGCACATATGTACATATTCTTATTCCATCCCTTTAGATTTCTGTGTATTAGGTAGTTGTTGTGGAATTGTTAGATTACATGTTAGATATTATTGCACTGTCGGAACTAGAAGCATAAGCATCTGCTAACCATGTGTATGTGACAAATAACATTTGATTTGAAAGTCACCCAAGAAAAAATCCTGAATAAAGCCCTGATCATCCACATACCTGATGATAACTGACAACTGGTGGCAACATAGGTCCCAGAGTGGTCAGACTGGTGGCAACATAGGTCCCAGAGTGGTCAGACTGGTGGCAACATAGGTCCCAGAGTGGTCAGACTGGTGGCAACATAGGTCCCAGAGTGGACTGGTGGCAACATAGGTCCCAGAGTGGTCAGACTGGTGGCAACATAGGTCCCAGAGTGGTCAGACTGGTGGCAGGTCCCAGAGTGGTCAGACTGGTGGCAGGTCCCAGAGTGGTCAGACTGGTGGCAACATAGGTTCTAGAGTGGTCAGACTGGTGGCAACATAGGTCCCAGAGTGGTCAGACTGGTGGCAACATAGGTCCCAGAGTGGTCAGACTGGTGGCAACATAGGTCCCAGAGTGGTCAGACTGGTGGCAACATAGGTCCCAGAGTGGTCAGACTGGTGGCAACATAGGTCCCAGAGTGGTCAGACTGGTGGCAACATAGGTCCCAGAGTGGTCAGACTGGTGGCAACATAGGTCCCAGAGTGGTCAGACTGGTGGCAACATAGGTCCCAGAGTGGTCAGACTGGTGGCAGGTCCCAGAGTGGTCAGACTGGTGGCAACATAGGTCCCAGAGTTGGGGGGCAATTTGTACCCTCTGGGGCAAGAGTTTTTCCTTATCATTTAACCCTCCTGCTGTGTTCCGGTCAAATTGGACCGATTTACAAGTTTTCTCTCTGTAAAATGTAGTTAATTTAATCTGATTGTCATAAGGTTCCATGACTTTGTCCACACAGGGCATCTGAACACACAAAATACATTTAGATGATTTTCATTACATTTTGGGTGTTTTATTTAACATTTGTACACCTGTGGTGTTCCCAGTCAAAATGGCCGGTCATTAGAAATGAATGGTTGAGACTACAATTAGTGTAGAACATTGAGTTCAGGCACATGCCCATTCATCACACACTTCCTCTCCCAGACCCCCACATGCATGTGTGTTTGAGCACACACACACACACACACGCACACACACACACACAAACACACACACACACACCTCACTCCCTTTCCTGGCTTCCATGGCAACCCCCACGGGAACCTTTCCCCAATAGAATCTTTCCCGCATGGGAACCACACCTGTTGGCATTCTCACAAACAATCGCAACATTGTTTCAATGTGTGAAAACCTTGTGAAGACTTACAGAAAACTTTTGACCTCTGTCATTGCCAACAAAGGGTATATAACAAAGTATTGAGATAAACTTCTGTTATTGACCAAATACTTATTTTCCACCATAATTTGCAAATAAATTCATTAAAAATCCTACAATGTGATTTTCTGGATTTTTTTTTCTCATTTTGTCTGTGATAGTTGAAGTGTACATATGATGAAAATGACAGGCCTCTCTCATCTTTTTAAGTGGGAGAACTTGCACAATTGGTGGCTGACTAAATACTTTTTTGCCCCACTGTATAGGTAGCCTAGACAGCCCAATTTAGATCACATTACATTCTCATTTTCTCCTGACACACAAATGGACTATAAATACATAACGTTACCAATTAGTTACCCTGACCAGATGGACAGGGCGCAGAGGCTGTATGCAGCTGCTCTTATTAGAAGCCTACAGTTGATCAGACTGAAAAGTTGTCTCGTTTTCATCCCATACAACGTGTCAGATCTCTCATGTTTAGGTGTAGCCTAGACTGCTGCAACATGGACATGTATGTATGCATTTTGCTTGTGTCTGTCCGGAGTGATTATGTGTTATTAACATCTTTGCTAAATAAATACCGGAGGAAACTTGGGTGCATGTGTTAAAAAATGCACTGCGTCAACCTCTCTCTTTAATCTAACTTTTAATGGATGATGCGACGGATGCTATCAAATCATTCTGAATTGATTTCGACATCCCAGAAAAGACCGTTGAAAGTTCAGCAAATAAAGGCATCATAACGTGTAATTAACGCTGCAAGCTCCTAATGGTAGCCCTTGTTGACGGAACTCTCGTCATGTCCTCTAAAAGCCTATTCTTGCATGCCCCGAAACGTCGTGGTGTTAAAACGCTAGAGAACATCCCTATCTCTTCATTTCTCATTGTGTTGCGCAGCTTGAATACGCAGACCTACGTCACAATCGATGCAGCTTTTTCCCAGAAGCTTGACTCTGATGTGGATATTTATATACTCCTTGCTTTTGTTTTGCAGTTTAGCTGAACGATCAATGTTCTTCAGGTCACTGTACCCACCATTCGCCCAAGGCTCAGACTTTCCTAAAATCAGGTAAACCCAGCAATACAAGCTTGATGAAAGGCTCCCTGTCTACACTTTTGATACCAGGTTGTATTGAACGCCCTCACCTTTTCAACCGTCTTCATGAAACTGATCTCAGGCAGAGGTCGACCCTCGCTTTTAATTCACACCTGTTCTGCGTACCCCAGAGAATGAAAGTGTTCTTCAACAAAAAGTCAACAACATTGTCAGTAGCGTTGGCATCAAAAACTGCACACTGGAGCTGGTAGCGTTAGCTAGCTGGTTACTGCTACTGAAGTTAGCAAGGCAAATTTAAATAAATTACACTAACTGGACACAAACATAAAGTTCTAAATCCAATAAAACAATTTATAATCTACCTCCTCAATCTCCTGTAATCTGAATAAACTAATTTGAATTTAATAATATCCCAAAATTGCTCAACTATCCCTTTTCAAACTGTATCCAATAATATCAACAACATCTTTTAACCACATAGAACCCCCAATGTTCTGTGGCACAACCCTAATGCAACACAATAAATTCATTCTCTGATTCTAATCCCATGATTGGATGGACAACATGTCAGTTCATACTGCAAAAGCCCAGTATCGTAGTCCTCCGGAAGTGGTCATAATAATCATGTAGATCTATGGAAGAGGGTAAGGCCTCCAGCCTTCTAAGTTTTGTATTGACGTCACTGTACCCAGTGGACGATAGAAGGTAGTTGTTCTCCAGCTACACCATGGTGCTACCCCAGAGAGTGCTGTTGAAGTTAATATAGACCTTCATTACGAAACAGTGTGTTTTTATCAATAAATTGGTGCCATTTTGGTATTTCACAATTAAATGTATGAAATTTCACTGAGGAGGATGTTCCTTCCCTTCCTCTTCTGAGGAGCCTCCACTGCTACAGCAATATTCTACAGTACAATTCTACAGTAATATTCTACAGTACCATTCTACTGTACTATTGTACAGTACTGTGTGCCTCTAATAAGCAGGGTCTTAGCTGGCGTCAAAGGAGGCTGATCCCCCAGAGGTCTGGGTTGGGCTTGATCGTAATTCTTTGCGTCAACCATGTTCTCCATGTCATGTTTAGTGTTGAGATCACAATGGACGCATGTAATCTGAGGAGCATCTGCCTGTCTGAACTCATAAGTCTCTGGGTGAAGCTTCCACATCATATTCATGTCAGCAGAATGTCTTAACAAGAACAGATTTGGCACGCAATCAACAGGGAGGCACTGCAAGGATGTGTCCCAATGATTCCCTATTCACTATATAGTGCACTACGTTTGACCAGAGCCCTGTGTGAAAAAGTAGTGCACTACAAATGAAGTAGGGTGCCATTTGAGACGGAGACCAAGCTATGAAATCCCTTCAGCTCATTTTATGCTTCTGTAGCAAGCAACAGATGACATGAGGACTGAACACCAGATGTCAATGTTGGCTTCATAGTGTTGTTGCCCTAAAATGGACACTCGTGAAAAAAACTCATTCAATGTCATGCATGTGCATATATTTCTCTACAGTAATTTGGTCTGAATGAGACTATTTACTACATCCTACACCTTTATAACTTGATGCACCCCACATTTTCAAACCACTGGTTTTAGGACAGCTCCAGGAACTATATGGGTCTCTAATATATAGATCCATTTATTTACCCCTGCATCCCCATCCTATCAGGTCAGGATCCGATGAGTAGAGATGTTGGAGGAAAGGGATGGGATGAGGAGAGATGCTGGAGGAAGGGATGGGATAAGGAGAGATGCCGGAGGAAGGGATGGGATAAGGAGAGATGCTGGAGGAAGGGATGGGATGAGGAGAGATACTGGAGGAAGGGATGTGAGAGGAAGGAATGGGATAAGGAGAGATGCTGGAGGAAGGGATGCGAGAGGAGGAATGGGATAAGAAGAGATGCTGGAGGAAGGGATGGGATAAGGAGAGATGCTGGAGGAAGGAATGGGATGAGGAGAGATGCTGGAGGAAAGGGATGGGCTGAGGAGAGATGCTGGAGGAAGGGATGGGATAAGGAGAGATGCTGGAGGAGGGGTTGCGATGAGGAGAGATGCTGGAGGAAGGGGTGGGATAAGGAGAGATGCTGGAGGAAAGGGATTTTAAGGACTGTGTGATGTGTAGCTCAGCTCCAGGGGTCCTGATGGCATCCTACATGGGACCAGGTCTGCCCTGCTGTCTGCCTGAGAGGCTGAGTGAGAAGAGAGAGCTCATGGTTCCAAATCCTGCATTCAGCTGTGATGGAGATAACTACCTCCAGCTGTGTGCACACACCCACGCGCACGCGCACACACGCGCACACACACACACACACACACACACACACACACACACACACACACACACACACACACACACACACACACACACACACACACACACACACACACACACACACAGAGAGAGAGAGAGAGCCCTGGAGAGACTGTTTGCAGGAGAAAGGAGTCTCTGATCTTTGAAAAGTCTAAATGCCCAAAAAATATGTATATTTAACTACGATGTCGTTATTGACTAGTAGCAGGCGCAGGAGTCACTGTCGTGGCAGGATGGTAATTCTTGACAGTCTGGTAACTAACAATCCCTTTGCTACCTAATTGAGCTCCTTGGATGGTTACAGTGCAATTACATTGTGGGTTAGGAGAGGTGATATGAAAAAGAAACGCTTCATAAAATGTGACTTAGCTCTCCTTTTTTTCTCCACTAGTTTTCTACTTGAGCAGAACTAAGCAGACAGCTTGGTGAGCTCCTCGGAGTGGGATTATAGTCATGAACATCTGTCCTGGGGTGTTCTTCTCCTTTAGATTGGTGCTGCTTTCACCTGAGCTGGGCATATTTACATATCCCTTTCATTCAGAACTTTTTAATGACCCGGATTGCATCTGTAATGGCACCTAATTCCCAGCACCCTATTCCCTATATAGTGTACTACTTGTTTTGCACTATATATATATATATATATATATATATGTACAGTGCCTTGCGAAAGTATTCGGGCCCCTTGAACTTTGCGACCTTTTGCCACATTTGAGGCTTCAAACATAAAGATATAAAACTGTATTTTTTTGTGAAGAATCAACAACAAGTGGGACACAATCATGAAGTGGAACGACATTTATTGGATATTTCAAACTTTTTTAACAAATCAAAAACTTAAAAATTGGGTGTGCAAAATTATTCAGCCCCCTATAGTTAATACTTTGTAGCGCCACCTGTTGCTGCGATTACAGCTGTAAGTCGCTTGGGTATGTCTCTATCAGTTTTGACTGAATTTTTTTTTTCCATTCCTCCTTGCAAAACAGCTCGAGCTCAGTGAGGTTGGATGGAGAGCATTTGTGAACAGCAGTTTTCAGTTCTTTCCACAGATTCTCGATTGGATTCAGGTCTGGACTTTGACTTGGCCATTCTAACACCTGGATATGTTTATTTTTGAACCATTCCATTGTAGATTTTGCTTTATGTTTTGGATCATTGTCTTTTTGGAAGACAAATCTCCGTCCCAGTCTCAGGTCTTTTGTAGACTCCATCAGGTTTTCTTCCAAAATGGTCCTGTATTTGGCTCCATCCATCTTCCCATCAATTCTAACCATCTTCCCTGTCCCTGCTGAAGAAAAGCAGGCCCAAACCATGATGCTGCCACCACCATGTTTGACAGTGGGGATGGTGTGTTCAGCTGTGTTGCTTTTACGCCAAACATAACGTTTTGCATTGTTGCCAAAAAGTTCCATTTTGGTTTCATCTGACCAGAGCACCTTCTTCCACATGTTTGGTGTGTCTCCCAGGTGGATGGTGGCAAACTTTAAACGACACTTTTTATGGATATCTTTAAGAAATGGCTTTCTTCTTGCCACTCTTCCATGAAGGCCAGATTTGTGCGATATACGACTGATTGTTGTCCTATGGACAGAGTCTCCCACCTCAGCTGTAGATCTCTGCAGTTCATCCAGAGTGATCATGGGCCTCTTGGCTCCATCTCGGATCAGTCTTCTCCTTGTATGAGCTGAAAGTTTAGAGGGACGGCCAGGTCTTGGTAGATTTGCAGTGGTCTGATACTCCTTCCATTTCAATATTATCGCTTGCACAGTGCTCCTTGGGATGTTTAAAGCTTGGGAAATATTTTTGTATCCAAATCTGGCTTTAAACTTCTTCACAACAGTATCTCGGACCTGCCTGGTGTGTTCCTTGTTCTTCATGATGCTCTCTGCGCTTTTAACGGACCTCTGAGACTATCACAGTGCAGGTGCATTTATACGGAGACTTGATTACACACAGGTGGATTGTATTTATCATCATTAGTCATTTAGGTCAACATTGAATCATTCAGAGATCCTCACTGAACTTCTGGAGAGAGTTTGCTGCACTGAAAGTAAAAGGGGCTGAATAATTTGGCACGCCCAATTTTTTAGTTTTTGATTTGTTAAAAAAGTTTGAAATATCCAATAAATGTCGTTCCACTTCATGATTGTGTCCCACTTGTTGTTGATTCTTCACAAAAAAATACAGTTTTATATCTTTATGTTTGAAGCCTGAAATGTGGCAAAAGGTCTCAAAGTTCAAGGGGGCCGAATACTTTCGCAAGGCACTGTATATAGGTAATATATAGGGAATAGGGAGTCATACGGGATGCATCCACAACACAATACAGCAAAGAAGATGATGTTGGTGTTTTACATTTACCGGTTGGTGACTAATTTCCGTGGCAGAATTATGTAATGAATCCCTCTGTGTTTTGTAAATATGAAAATCAAGGATGTGAAAATCTGCTGGTCAGCATCTGCATCTACTTTAGGCATCTGTAAACCACTTTGAGGCAGAGCCGCAGAAAACCAAGTGAAGTTGGAAATTATTTTTGAGTATTCTGGCAGCAAACATCCCAATATGACTATTATATTTATCCCATCTGGCTTGATGCTAATGTGTTTGGAAATGGGTTTAGAATACAGGTTTGTGGGAATGGTATCATATCGACTGTATCTGACTTCTCACTCTTCATTTGAAAAACGCTGCACTACTCCCGAAGACTGCATCCCAAAATGTTACCCTAGACATAGTGCTCTACTATGGGTCCTGGTCAGGACTAGTGCGCTAAGTTGGGAATAGGGTGCCATTTGGGACACAACCGAACCCATTCATTGGGACTGTGATGAGTCGGCATATTTAAGTCAGGAGGAAATGCCCCGACGTGGATTTGAATCAGACAGACTTTACTGTGTGTTGAGGTCTCTATGGAAATGACAGAACATTATTGAAAGCTTCTGCTGAATCCACCATCTTGAACTAAGAGCAGCCAAGTTAAGCACAACTTCACTTATTGGACAGATATGTCACCAGCAAGCTTGCTATTTCAATACAGGCCTATGCATTGTCCATATTTTCATTCTATACTGACCTGCATGTTGCATATGGAAACAGAACTTGCTGTCTGCTGGCAAGGTTTGTTAGATTTAAGGCTTGTTAGATTTAAGGCTTGTTAGATTTAAGGTTTGTTAGATTTAAGGTTTTTTACAGATAAGGTTTGTTAGATTTAAGGTTTGTTAAAGATAAGGCTTGTTAGATATAAGGTTTGTTAGATTTAAGGCTTGTTAAAGATAAGGCTTGTTAGATATAAGGTTTGTTAGATATGAGGCTTGTTAGATATAAGGTTTGTTAGATATAAGGCTTGTTAGATATAAGGTTTGTTAGATATGAGGCTTGTTAGATATAAGCTTTGTTAGATATAAGGCTTGTTAGATATAAGGTTTGTTAGATATGAGGCTTGTTAGATATAAGGCTTGTTAGATATAAGGTTTGTTAGATATAAGGTTTGTTAGATATAAGGCTTGTTAAAGATAAGGCTTGTTAGATTTAAGGGTTGTTAAAGATAAGGTTTGTTAGATATCAGTTTTGTTAGATATAAGGCTTGTTAGATATAAGGTTTGTTAGATATCAGGCTTGTTAGATATAAGGTTTGTTAGATATAAGGCTTGTTAGATATAAGGTTTGTTAGATATAAGGCTTGTTAGATATAAGGTTTGTTAAAGAAAAGGTTTGTTAGATATCAGGCTTGTTAGATTTAAGACTTGTTAAAGATACGGTTTGTTAGATATCAGGTTTGTTAGATTTAAGACTTGTTAAAGATACGGTTTGTTAGATATCAGGTTTGTTAGATTTAAGACTTGTTAAAGATACGGTTTGTTAGATATCAGGTTTGTTAGATATGAGGCTTGTTAGATATAAGGCTTGTTAGATTTAAGGCTTGTTAAAGATAAGGTTTGTTAGATATCAGGTTTGTTAGATTTAAGGTTTGTTAGATTTAAGGCTTGTTAGATATCAGGTTTGTTAGATTTAAGGCTTGTTAGATATCAGGTTTGTTAGATATAAGGTTTGTTAGATATCAGGTTTGTTAGATATCAGGTTTGTTAGATATCAGGTTTGTTAGATATAAGGTTTGTTAGATTTAAGGCTTGTTAGATATCAGGTTTGTTAGATTTAAGGCTTGTTAGATATAAGGCTTGTTAGATATAAGGCTTGTTAGATATAAGGCTTGTTAGATTTAAGGCTTGTTAAAGATAAGGTTTGTTAGATATCAGGTTTGTT
>NC_050571.1:11790168-11807668 GCF_013265735.2 Oncorhynchus mykiss
TTCGAGTCTCATAGCAAACTGTCTGAATACTTATGTAAATAAGGTATTCCTGTTTTTTATTTTTTTTATAAATGTGAAAAATGTCTAAAACCCTGTTTTTGCTTTGCCACTTTGTGGTATTGTGTGTAGATTGCTGAAATTGTTATTTTATTTAATCCATTTTAGAATGAGACCGTAACTTGTGGAAAAAGTCAAGGGGCCTGAAAACTTTCCGAAGGCCCTGTAAACATGAAAACATAAACATTCCCCAGGCACCAATACATCTTGGCTATTTAATAAGCTCAACAACAATCAAGAGGATACCACATATAAACCCTAGCATAGGCTGAAATGCATGTCCTCTAATCATGACAAGGGTACCTAATGGTCAAGCATCCCCCACCCCTTCAATAGATCACCATTCCTTGTCTGGCTCATGAAAAAACACCCTTTTTTTTGTCCTAGCCACTTCCAATCATACATTTAATGCTAGTCCCGGGAATTTGGACAGTGTATTTGTGTTCTAGACTGTGTTCTAGCGTGTTCCAGATTGTGTTCTCGTGTGTTTTAGATTGTGTTCTAGTGTGTTCCATATTTTGTTCTAGTGTATGTCATTTGGGTGCTGTAATACCTCTGGAGATTTGTATTCACATCAGAGAGAATCACACCACAGCTGTTTTACTACCATATTGAAATCCCTTTAATGAGGATCTGAACTTGCCCAGCCAATCATTCACATGTATTGCCTGCCTGCCTGCCTGCCTCTATACCCTCCCGATGGTTCCTGGTTATTACGCTCGCTAAAATCTTCCATTATAGATGATGAATTACCAGAAAGAACTTGGTCTTCTCTACATCTCATTACCTCTCTACTTCTCATTACCTCTACTTCTCATTACCTATCGACCTCTCATTACCTATACTTCTCATTACCTCTCTACTTCTCATTACCTCTCTACTTCTCATTACCGCTCTACTTCTCATTACCTCTCTACTTCTCATTACCTCTACTTCTCATTACCTCTCTACTTCTCATTACCGCTCTACTTCTCATTACCTTTCTACTTCTCATTACCTCTCTACTTCTCATTACCTCTCTACATCTCATTACCTCTCTACATCTTATCACCTCTACTTCTCATCACCTCTCTACTTCTTCTTCTAAAAAGTGATCAGTACATATTATACTCACACAAGTTCCAAAGGAATAGAGAGAGACATTTAACATGTCATATTATGTCTATATACAGTAGTGTAATGACATGCAAATAGCTAAAGTAAAAAAAAGTAAAATAAATAAACAAATATGGATTGAATTTACAATGGTGTTTGTTCTTCACTGGTTGCCCTTTTCTTGTGGCAACAGGTCAGAATCTTGCTGCTATGATTGCACACTGTGGTATTTCACCAAATAGATATGAGTTTATCACAATTTAATTTGTTTTCGAATTCTTCCTGGGTCTGTGTAATCTGAGGGACATATTTGTCTCTAATATAGTCATATATTTAGTTCTCTCATGATGATTTGGTTGGGTCTCTCTCTCTCTCTCTCATAGTACTGTACAGTTCCTCTCTGTTCAGTACTTATTGGAAAAATCACATTGTCACGACTTCCTCCGTAGTCGGTCCCTCTCCTTGTTCGGGCGACGTTCGGCGGTCGACGTCACCGGTCTTCTAGCCATCGCCGATCCATCTTTAATTTTCCATTTGTTTTGTCTTGTCCTCCCACACACCTGGTTTCAATTCCACCAATTACATGTTGTGTATTTAACCCTCTGTTCCCCACATGTCCTTGTCCGGTATTGTTTATTGTAAGTGCTTGTGCACGTTATGTCTGGGGATTTTTGTCTCATTGTATATATTGTTTTGGTTCACGGTGTCACGACTTCCACCGAAGTTGTTCCCTCTCCTTGTTCGGACGGCGTTCGGCGTTTCGACGTCACCGGCTTTCTAGCCGCCACCGATCCATGTTTAATGTTTTTGTCTGTTACACACCTGGTTCCCATCTCATAATTATGTTCCTCATTTAACCCTCTGGTTTCCCTTTCTGTTTTGTGCGTGATTGTCTTTTGTTTATTCCGGTGTGTTGGATTTTGAGTCCTGTTTTGTTCCTTGTTTGGAACAGGATTTTGTTAAGTATTTAATGGAGTTAAATCAGTGTTTTGTTACTCTTACCTGTGTCCTGCGCCTGACTCCTTCGCTATCTTCTAGATAGACTTTGACACACAGTGATTTTTATCATTAAACTGCACCGTTGTAACACAGTCGTTGCTCTCCTGTGCCTGACTTCTCTGCCGCGAGTACGCACGCCTTACACACATGACTAACTTGATGATTAAAGTCAATCCATCATAAACTGCAGATAAAATGAAACACATCATTAATCTATCTTAATCGTATTCCTAAATGCCTGCTTCGATTCTTTCTTCTGTATTTATCATAAGTGGTCATCAATCAAGTAAAAGAGATTGATCTAAAGTTGTCCTTTATTCAAACCAAAAGGAAGATTAATTTTCTTTTCCATTTCCTGTTGTGCACTGCTCGTTTGAAGACTAATCCTTTGAAAAGTCTGTTTTCCTCAACCCTCCCATCCTTCTCGCCCCGGTTTGCAGAGTTACAAATTATGAATGTAAATCAAAATATGCCTCAGAGCAGTGGGACTATACATGACCCCAATGGTTTCTGTATGATGGAGGGGAACCATTTGAGGAAATCCCATTAGCTAACCCAGCTTGACGGCAGTTCGTTACTGGCTACGGACCCTGGTTAGAAGTAGGGTACAACATAGGGAACAGGGTTCCATTTGGCGTACATTCAGCTCAGAACTACCCACTGGTCTAAACCCACTGGTTACCTCTTTCTATACACACTTGTGGAATTATTATTTTTTGTCTCAATGTAAACTAAGTCAGGAAATGCAATGCTTTTGATGTTTGTGTGTTATGATGATGATTTCAGTTTTTCATTGTTTGATCGTTTATCTGAGACAAGGTTTACAGGATGTATTTCATGAAAAGACGTACAGCATCTGACATAAAATAAGTATACACCATACCACTGTTATGAAGCATGAGTATGTACAGTGGGGAGAACAAGTATTTGATACACTGCCGATTTTGCAGGTTTTCCTACTTACAAAAATCCAGAAAATCACATTGTATGATTTTTAAGTAATTAATTAGCATTTTATTGCATGACATAAGTATTTGACACATCAGAAAAGCAGAACTTAATATTTGGTACAGAAATCTTTGTTTGCAATTACAGAGATCGTACGTTTCCTGTAGTTCTTGACCAGGTTTGCACACACTGCAGCAGGGATTTTGGCCCACTCTTCCATACAGACCTTCTCCAGATCCTTCAGGTTTCGGGACTGTCGTTGGGCAATACAGACTTTCAGCTCCCTCCAAAGATTTTCTATTGGGTTCAGGTCTGGACACTGGCTAGGCCACTCCAGGACCTTGAGATGCTTCTTACGGAGCCACTCCTTAGTTGCCCTGGCTGTGTGTTTCGGGTCGTTGTCATGCTGGAAGACCCAGCCACGACCTATCTTCAATTCTCTTACTGAGGGAAGGAGATTATTGGCCAAGATCTCGCAATACATGGCCCGATCCATCCTCCCCTCAATACGGTGGAGTCGTCCTGTCCCCTTTGCAGAAAAGCATCCCCAAAGAATGATGTTTCCACCTCCATGCTTCACGGTTGGGATGGTGTTCTTGGGGTTGTAATCATCCTTCTTCTTCCTCCAAATACGGCGAGTGGAGTTTTAACCAAAAAGCTCTATTTTTGTCTCATCAGACCACATGACCTTCTCCAATTCCTCCTCTGGATCATCCAGATGGTCCTTGGCAAACTTCAGACGGGCCTGGACATGCGCTTGCTTGAGCAGGGGGACCTTGAGTGTGTGGACAGGTGTCTTTTATACATGTAACGAGTTCAAACAGGTGCAGTTAATACAGGTTGTTGTTGATTCTTCACAAAAAAATACAGTTTTATATCTTTATGTTTGAAGCCTGAAATGTGGCAAAAGGTCGCAAAGTTCAAGGGGGCCGAATACTTTCGCAAGGCACTGTATATAAAAAAATAAAACAGAAATACCTTTTTTTACATAGACCCTTTGCTATGAGACACGAAATTGAGCTCAGGTACATCCTGTTTCCATTGATCATCCTTGAGATGGTTCTAAAACTTAATTGGAGTCCACCTGTGGTAAATTCAATTGTTTGGACATGATTTGGAAAGGCACACACCTGTCTATATAAGGTCACACAGTTGACAGTGTATGTCCCCAAGAACACAGTGGCCTCCATCATTCTTAAATGCAAGGAGTTTGGAACCATCAAGACTCTGGCCGCCCGACCAAACTGAGCAATCGGGGGAGAAGGGCCTTGGTGTGGGAGGTGACCAAGAACCCGATGGTCACTCTGACAGAGCTCTAGAGTTCTGCTGTGGAGATGGGAGAACCTTCCAGAAGGACAACCATCTCTGCAGCACTCTACCAATCAGGCCTCATTATAACACATGACAGCCCGTTTGGAGTTTGCCAAGAGGCACCTAAAGGACTCTCAGACCATAAGAAAGAAGGTTCTCTAGTCTGATGAATCCAAGATTGAACTCTTTGGCCAGAATGCCAAGTGTCACATCTGGGGGAAACCTGGCACCATCCTTACAGTGAAGGATGGTGGTGGTAGCGTCATTCTGTGGGGATGTTTTTCAATGGAAGGGACTGGAAGAATACTCAGAATCTAGGGAAAGATGAACGGCGAGATCCCTGATGAAAACCTGCTCCAGAGCGCTCAGAACCTCAGACTGGGGAGAAGGTTCGCCTCCCAACAGGACAACAACCCTAAATACACAGTCAAGACAATGCAGGAGTGGCTTCGGGACCAGTCTCTGAATGTACTTGAGTGACCCAGCCAGAGCCCGGACTTGAACCCAATCCAACATCTCTGGAGAGACCTGATCTGTTCCACTGTTATGAAACATGAGAGAAATATTGCAATGTTTACTCTTTATCCATGTACAGTATAATAAAGATTATGACGATATAACAGTTTATAATAGCAATAAGGCATGAAGGGTTGTGGTATATGGCCAATATACTGTATCTCGGCTAAGGACTGTTCTTAGGCACAACGCAACGCTGTGTGCTGGATACAGCCATTAGCCGTGGTATGTTGGCCATATACCACAAATCCCCGAGGTGCCTTATTGCTATTATAAACTGGTTACCAACGTTTCGAAAAGTAAAAATAAGTGTTTTGTCATACACAGCCAATCATCATTCAGGGCTTGAACCACCCAGTTTATAATCACTTTTAAATAACTACAAAGAAATCCAGTAAACTGTTTTCTTAGAAAGCAAGTTGATCTAAATTAGTGGTCACCAACTTTTGTAGTCAAAAAGCAAGCTGAGGTCTGCTGCTCAGATGTTTTTTTTATACATTAACCTCACACAAACAGTTGTAGGAAGGAGGTTTGGGCAGTAAGCCTAATACATTATCACAGTGTAACGGATGTGAAACGGCTAGCTTAGTTAGCAGTGTGCGCTAAATAGCGTTTCAATCGGTGACGTCACTTGCTCTGAGACCTTGAAGTAGTCCCCTTGCTCTGCAAGGGCCGCGGCTTTTGTGGAGCGATGGGTAACGATGCTTCGAGGGTGACTGTTGATGTGTGCAGAAGGTCCCTGGTTCGCGCCCGGGTATGGGCGAGGGGACGGTCTAAAATTATACTGTTACAACAGCATATTGGCTATATGATTGGCCTGCCAATATTGTTAATCAGACCATATTATATTTCAAAACTCGAGCTTTGCTAACAAAATAGATCAGTTGGTTTAGCACTTGTGAGGCACTGTGGAGCATGAATTTAAATAATTAGCTTTTTTATTTTACTGGACTGATGGTACCTGCATCTGATGGTCAACGAGGTCAAATCACGGCGTCAGTGATCTTCAGGTTGAAAAGAGTTTCCGACTTGGAATTCCCGAGTTGGATGACCGTTCAAAACTATTTTTCCCAAACGCCTCTCACAGTCCCTGCAGTCTCCTTCCTTTCCTCCGGTTAGACTGACCAGAGAGAGGGGACACCATCTTCCACCTGCAGTCTCCTTCCTTTCCTCCGGTTAGACTGACCAGAGAGAGGGGACACCATCTTCCACCTGCAGTCTCCTTCCTTTCCTCCGGTTAGACTGACCAGAGAGAGGGGACACCATCTTCCACCTACAGTCTCCTTCCTTTCCGCCGCTGAGACTGACCAGAGAGGGGACACCATCTTCCACCTGATGGCGAAACTCAAGTCGCACCGCATCTGCCTCGTGCACAAATTCATGTTGTTCCTATGACCAGAGGAAGTTCAATATTCCTTAATGATAAAATCGACACGACTAGCTGCTAATAATAGTAAAACGCAGGGCTATCGATACTTGGCTACTCATTCATTGCAGTTGCAGCCAGAGCAGAAGTACAGAGAAGCGCATTTTGTAATAGTGTTGAATAAAAACAGTGACAGTGCTGAATATAAATTTAAACATGAACTCATAAAAACAGCATCTCTTTGCTGTATTCATTGACAGCCTCTCTGTTGTCATGGTTTTAAAAGTTACTAAATCTTACGCAGGTTAGTAGCATATTAAACGTGGCTGTGGCCCGGGTCATGGAAGCTCTGTAGCCACTGAAATTTGAGCTATCCGATTGGGCAGCGAAGTAGGTGCACTCGATTTAGTCACAGATTTGCCTGTCTGCTGGGTAAGCACAGTTTGTCTGATGGGAACACTCTGCTTACCCGGTGGGCAGGACTTTAGAATCAAGTGCCCATACCGGCAACAGCTTAACAAGATTTTTAAAAAGGAGCGCAAGCCTTTATCGTTTGTTGACTCTTTTCTACATAAATATTTGGCGATCGACCGGTTGGCGACCACTACTCTAGAGCTGACCGGTTGGCGACCACCACTCTAGAGCTGACCGGTTGGCCACCACTACTCTAGAGCTGACCGGTTGGCCACCACTACTCTAGAGCTGACCGGTTGGCCACCACTACTCTAGAGCTGACCGGTTGGCCACCACTACTCTAGAGCTGACCGGTTGGGGACCACTACTCTAGAGCTGACCGGTTGGCGACCACCACTCTAGAGCTGACCGGTTGGCCACCACTACTCTAGAGCTGACCGGTTGGCGACCACTACTCTAGAGCTGACCGGTTGGCCACCACTACTCTAGAGCTGACCGGTTGGCCACCACCACTCTAGAGCTGACCGGTTGGCCACCACTACTCTAGAGCTGACCGGTTGGCCACCACCACTCTAGAGCTGACCGGTTGGCCACCACTACTCTAGAGCTGACCGGTTGGCCACCACCACTCTAGAGCTGACCGGTTTGCCACCACTACTCTAGAGCTGACCGGTTGGCCACCACTACTCTAGAGCTGACCGGTTGGCCACCACTACTCTAGAGCTGACCGGTTGGCCACCACCACTCTAGAGCTGACCGGTTGGCCACCACTACTCTAGAGCTGACCGGTTGGCCACCACCACTCTAGAGCTGACCGGTTGGCCACCACTACTCTAGAGCTGACCGGTTGGCCACCACCACTCTAGAGCTGACCGGTTTGCCACCACTACTCTAGAGCTGACCGGTTGGCCACCACTACTCTAGAGCTGACCGGTTGGCCACCACTACTCTAGAGCTGACCGGTTGGCCACCACTACTCTAGAGCTGACCGGTTGGCCACCACTACACTAGAGCTGACCGGTTGGCCACCACTACTCTAGAGCTGACTGGTTGGCCACCACCACTCTAGAGCTGACCGCTTGGCCACCACTACTCTAGAGCTGACCGGTTGGCCACCACTACTCTAGAGCTGACCGGTTGGCGACCACTACTCTAGAGCTGACCGGTTGGCCACCACTACACTAGAGCTGACCGGTTGGCCACCACTACACTAGAGCTGACCGGTTGGCCACCACTACTCTAGAGCTGACCGGTGGCGACCACTACTCTAGAGCTGACCGGTTGGCGACCACCACTCTAGAGCTGACCGGTTGGCCACCACTACTCTAGAGCTGACCGGTTGGCCACCACCACTCTAGAGCTGACCGGTTGGCCACCACTACTCTAGAGCTGACCGGTTGGCCACCACTACTCTAGAGCTGACCGGTTGGGGACCACTACTCTAGAGCTGACCGGTTGGCCACCACTACTCTAGAGCTGACCGGTTGGCCACCACTACTCTAGAGCTGACCGGTTGGCCACCACTACTCTAGAGCTGACCGGTTGGCCACCACTACACTAGAGCTGACCGGTTGGCCACCACTACTCTAGAGCTGACCGGTTGGCCACCACTACTCTAGAGCTGACCGGTTGGCCACCACTACTCTAGAGCTGACCGGTTGGCCACCACTACACTAGAGTTGACCGGTTGGCCACCACTACTCTAGAGCTGACCGGTTGGCCACCACTACTCTAGAGCTGACCGGTTGGCCACCACTACTCTAGAGCTGACCGGTTGGCCACCACTACTCTAGAGCTGACCGGTTGGCGACCACTACTCTAGAGCTGACCGGTTGGCCACCACTACTCTAGAGCTGACCGGTTGGCCACCACCACTCTAGAGCTGACCGGTTTGCCACCACTACTCTAGAGCTGACCGGTTGGCCACCACTACTCTAGAGCTGACCGGTTGGCCACCACCACTCTAGAGCTGACCGGTTGGCCACCACTACTCTAGAGCTGACCGGTTGGCCACCACTACTCTAGAGCTGACCGGTGGCGACCACTACTCTAGAGCTGACCGGTTGGCGACCACCACTCTAGAGCTGACCGGTTGGCCACCACTACTCTAGAGCTGACCGGTTGGCCACCACCGCTCTAGAGCTGACCGGTTGGCCACCACTACTCTAGAGCTGACCGGTTGGCGACCACTACTCTAGAGCTGACCGGTTGGCCACCACTACTCTAGAGCTGACCGGTTGGCCACCACCACTCTAGAGCTGACCGGTTTGCCACCACTACTCTAGAGCTGACCGGTTGGCCACCACTACTCTAGAGCTGACCGGTTGGCCACCACCACTCTAGAGCTGACCGGTTGGCGACCACTACTCTAGAGCTGACCGGTTGGCGACCACTACTCTAGAGCTGACCGGTTGGCGACCACTACTCTAGAGCTGACCGGTTGGCGACCACTACTCTAGAGCTGACCGGTTGGCGACCACTACTCTAGAGCTGACCGGTTGGCGACCACTACTCTAGAGCTGACCGGTTGGCGACCACTACTCTAGAGCTGACCGGTTGGCGACCATTACTCTAGAGCTGACCGGTTGGCCACCACTACTCTAGAGCTGACCGGTTGGCGACCACTACTCTAGAGCTGACCGGTTGGCGACCACTACTCTAGAGCTGACCGGTTGGCGACCACTACTCTAGAGCTGACCGGTTGGCGACCACTACTCTAGAGCTGACCGGTTGGCGACCACTACTCTAGAGCTGACCGGTTGGCCACCACTACTCTAGAGCTGACCGGTTGGCGACCACTACTCTAGAGCTGACCGGTTGGCCACCACCACTCTAGAGCTGACCGGTTGGCCACCACTACTCTAGAGCTGACCGGTTGGCGACCACTACTCTAGAGCTGACCGGTTGGCGACCACTACTCTAGAGCTGACCGGTTGGCCACCACCACTCTAGAGCTGACCGGTTGGCCACCACTACTCTAGAGCTGACCGGTTGGCCACCACTACTCTAGAGCTGACCGGTTGGCGACCACTACTCTAGAGCTGACCGGTTGGCGACCACTACTCTAGAGCTGACCGGTTGGCCACCACCACTCTAGAGCTGACCGGTTGGCCACCACTACTCTAGAGCTGACCGGTTGGCGACCACTACTCTAGAGCTGACCGGTTGGCGACCACTACTCTAGAGCTGACCGGTTGGCGACCACTACTCTAGAGCTGACCGGTTGGCCACCACCACTCTAGAGCTGACCGGTTGGCCACCACTACTCTAGAGCTGACCGGTTGGCCACCACCACTCTAGAGCTGACCGGTTGGCCACCACTACACTAGAGCTGACCGGTTGGCCACCACTACACTAGAGCTGACCGGTTGGCCACCACTACTCTAGAGCTGACCGGTGGCGACCACTACTCTAGAGCTGACCGGTTGGCGACCACCACTCTAGAGCTGACCGGTTGGCCACCACTACTCTAGAGCTGACCGGTTGGCCACCACCACTCTAGAGCTGACCGGTTGGCCACCACTACTCTAGAGCTGACCGGTTGGCCACCACTACTCTAGAGCTGACCGGTTGGGGACCACTACTCTAGAGCTGACCGGTTGGCCACCACTACTCTAGAGCTGACCGGTTGGCCACCACTACTCTAGAGCTGACCGGTTGGCCACCACTACTCTAGAGCTGACCGGTTGGCCACCACTACACTAGAGCTGACCGGTTGGCCACCACTACTCTAGAGCTGACCGGTTGGCCACCACCACTCTAGAGCTGACCGCTTGGCCACCACTACTCTAGAGCTGACCGGTTGGCCACCACTACTCTAGAGCTGACCGGTTGGCCACCACTACACTAGAGTTGACCGGTTGGCCACCACTACTCTAGAGCTGACCGGTTGGCCACCACTACTCTAGAGCTGACCGGTTGGCCACCACTACTCTAGAGCTGACCGGTTGGCCACCACTACTCTAGAGCTGACCGGTTGGCGACCACTACTCTAGAGCTGACCGGTTGGCCACCACTACTCTAGAGCTGACCGGTTGGCCACCACCACTCTAGAGCTGACCGGTTTGCCACCACTACTCTAGAGCTGACCGGTTGGCCACCACTACTCTAGAGCTGACCGGTTGGCCACCACCACTCTAGAGCTGACCGGTTGGCCACCACTACTCTAGAGCTGACCGGTTGGCCACCACTACTCTAGAGCTGACCGGTGGCGACCACTACTCTAGAGCTGACCGGTTGGCGACCACCACTCTAGAGCTGACCGGTTGGCCACCACTACTCTAGAGCTGACCGGTTGGCCACCACCACTCTAGAGCTGACCGGTTGGCCACCACTACTCTAGAGCTGACCGGTTGGCGACCACTACTCTAGAGCTGACCGGTTGGCCACCACTACTCTAGAGCTGACCGGTTGGCCACCACCACTCTAGAGCTGACCGGTTTGCCACCACTACTCTAGAGCTGACCGGTTGGCCACCACTACTCTAGAGCTGACCGGTTGGCCACCACCACTCTAGAGCTGACCGGTTGGCGACCACTACTCTAGAGCTGACCGGTTGGCGACCACTACTCTAGAGCTGACCGGTTGGCGACCACTACTCTAGAGCTGACCGGTTGGCGACCACTACTCTAGAGCTGACCGGTTGGCGACCACTACTCTAGAGCTGACCGGTTGGCGACCACTACTCTAGAGCTGACCGGTTGGCGACCACTACTCTAGAGCTGACCGGTTGGCGACCACTACTCTAGAGCTGACCGGTTGGCGACCACTACTCTAGAGCTGACCGGTTGGCCACCACTACTCTAGAGCTGACCGGTTGGCGACCACTACTCTAGAGCTGACCGGTTGGCGACCACTACTCTAGAGCTGACCGGTTGGCGACCACTACTCTAGAGCTGACCGGTTGGCGACCACTACTCTAGAGCTGACCGGTTGGCGACCACTACTCTAGAGCTGACCGGTTGGCCACCACTACTCTAGAGCTGACCGGTTGGCGACCACTACTCTAGAGCTGACCGGTTGGCCACCACCACTCTAGAGCTGACCGGTTGGCCACCACTACTCTAGAGCTGACCGGTTGGCGACCACTACTCTAGAGCTGACCGGTTGGCGACCACTACTCTAGAGCTGACCGGTTGGCCACCACCACTCTAGAGCTGACCGGTTGGCCACCACTACTCTAGAGCTGACCGGTTGGCCACCACTACTCTAGAGCTGACCGGTTGGCGACCACTACTCTAGAGCTGACCGGTTGGCGACCACTACTCTAGAGCTGACCGGTTGGCCACCACCACTCTAGAGCTGACCGGTTGGCCACCACTACTCTAGAGCTGACCGGTTGGCGACCACTACTCTAGAGCTGACCGGTTGGCGACCACTACTCTAGAGCTGACCGGTTGGCGACCACTACTCTAGAGCTGACCGGTTGGCCACCACCACTCTAGAGCTGACCGGTTGGCCACCACTACTCTAGAGCTGACCGGTTGGCCACCACTACTCTAGAGCTGACCGGTTGGCGACCACTACTCTAGAGCTGACCGGTTGGCCACCACTACTCTAGAGCTGACCGGTTGGCCACCACTACTCTAGAGCTGACCGGTTGGCCACCACTACTCTCCTTGTTGTAGGTTATGTAACGGTTCTTTGTTTTGACCTTCATCGGACAGAACTGAGGTCGACATTACTTGACTGCCTGAAAGGTTTTGTGCGCTAAAACACACACACGGAGACGTGGGCGCTAAAACACACACACGGAGACGTGGGTGCTAAAACACACACACGGCGACGTGGGCGCTAAAACACACACACGGAGACGCGGGCGCTAAAACACACACACGGAGACGCGGGCGCTAAAACACACACACGGAGACGCGGGCGCTAAAACACACACACGGAGCCGCGGGCGCTAAAACACACACACGGAGACGCGGGCGCTAAAACACACACACAGAGACGCGGGCGCTAAAACACACACACGGAGACGCGGGCGCTAAAACACACACACGGAGATGCGGGCGCTAAAACACACACACGGAGACGCGGGCGCTAAAACACACACACGGAGACGTGGGCGCTAAAACACACACACGGAGACGTGGCCGCCAAACGTTCCCTTGAGATGCTCCTATCTCTGTTGCTCGGCCTAATGATGGGTTGTGTAAATTGCGAGGTAATCTAGAGATTCATCAGAGTTCAGTGCACTGCTGAGAAGTGTGTGTGTGTGTCTGTGTGTGTGTGTGTGTGTGTGTGTGTGTCTATGTGTGTGTGTGTGTCTATGTGTGTGTGTGTGTGTGTGTGTCTATGTGTGTGTGTGTGTTTCTGTGTCTATGTGTGTGTGTGTGTGTGTGCCTGTGTGTGTGTGTGTGTGTGTGTGTGTGTGTGTGTGTGTGTGTGTGTGTGTGTGTGTGTGTGTGTGTGTGTGTGTGTGTGTGTGTGTGTGTGTGTGTGTGTGTGTGTGTGTGTGTGTCTTTGTGTGTCTATGTGTGCGTGTGTGTGATTGTGATTTAGAGTAGTTTGAAGGTGAAGTGTTATTGTGTTGACATTTGAAGTGGTGGTATGTATTTAAAGCATGCACAGAGATTGATGAGAGATTGTGTTGTTCTGACAGATTGCAGGGCCAATATGTGATCAAACCTGAAAACCAGATTACACACAGCAAAAAATAAATGTAGGGTCCACTGTGCCATCAGAGTGTGTCGGCAGTGTGTCTGTCGGCTCCATTACCCGCAGTTTTAAAACTAATCATCTGGCGATCATACACTGTTTACCAGGGGGCAGGGCTACCGACGTTAAGGCTAATCTGAAGAGGGTGCTGGCTAAGGCTAAAACTGGCGAGTGTAGAGAGTATAGGGATAATGTTATCCACGTCGGCACCAACGATGTTAGGATGAAACAGTCAGAGGTCACCAAGCGCAACATAGCTTCAGCGTGTAAATCAGCTAGAAAAATGTGTCGGCATCAAATCATTGTCTCTGGCCCCCTCCCAGTTAGGGGGAGTGATGCGCTCTACAGCAGAGTCTCTGGCCTCCTCCCAGTTAGGGGGAGTGATGAGCTCTACAGCAGAGTCTCTGACCCCCTCCCAGTTAGGGGGAGTGATGAGCTCTACAGCAGAGCCTCTGACCCCCTCCCAGTTAGGGGGAGTGATGAGCTCTACAGCAGAGTCTCTGACCCTCTCCCAGTTAGGGGGAGTGATGAGCTCTACAGCAGAGTCTCAGAACTCAATCGCTGGTTGAAAATTGTTTTCTGCCCCTCCCAAAAGATAGAATTTGTAGGTAACTGGCCCTCTTTCTGGGACTCACCAACAAACAGGACCAAGCCTGGCCTGCTGAGGAATGAGGGACTCCATCCTAGCTTGAGGGGTGCTCTCATCTTGTATACGAACATAGAAAGAGCTCTAACTACCCTAGCTCCACAATGAGATAGGGTACAGGCCAGGCAGCAGGCTGTTAGCCAGCCTGCCAGCTTAGTGGAGTCTGCCACTAGCACAGTCAGTGTAGTCAGCTCAGCTATCCTCATTGAGCCCGTATCTGTGCCTCGATCTAGGTTGGGCAAAACTAAAAATGGCGGTGTTCGCTTTAGCAATCTCACTGGAATAAAGACCTTCTCCATTCCTGTCATTATTGAAAGAGATTGTGATAGCTCACATCTCAAAATAGGGCTACTTAATGTTAGATCCCTCACTTCCAAGGCAGTTATAGTCAATGAACTAATCACTGATCATAATCTTGATGTGATTGGCCTGACTTAAACATGGCTTAAGCCTGGTGAATTTACTGTGTTAAATGAGGCCTCACCTCCTGGTTACACTAGTGACCATTTCCCGTTTGCATCCCGCAAAGGCAGAGGTGTTTTTTAGTACTATACCGCTTGACACATTGATGAAAATAATCATGGCCTCTAAACCTTCAAGCTGCATACTGGACCCTATTCCAACTAAACTACTAAAAGAGCTGCTTCCTGTGCTTGGCCCTCCTATGTTGAACATAATAAACGGCTCTCTATCCACCGGATGTGTACCAAACTCACTAAAAGTGGCAGTAATAAAGCCTCTCTTGAAAAAGCCAAACCTTGACCCAGAAAATATAAAAAACTATCGGCCTATTTCGAATCTCCCATTCCTCTAAAAAAAATTTTTAAAAGCTGTTGCGCAGCAACTCACTGCCTTCCTGAAGACAAACAATGTATACGAAATGCTTCAGTCTGGTTTTTAGACCCCATCATAGCACTGAGACTGCATTTGTGGAGGTGGTACATTTTAATGGCGTCAGACCGAGGCTCTGCATCTGTCCTCGTGTCCTCCTACACCATAGTGCTGCTTTTGATACCATTTATCAGCACTTTCTTTTGGGGAGATTGGAAACCCAAATTGGTCTACAAGGACAAGTTATGGCCTGGTTTAGATGTTATCGGTCGGAAAGATATCAGTTTGTCTCTGTAGATGGTTTGTCCTCTGACAAATCAACTGTACATTTCGATGTTCCTCAAGGCTCTGTTTTAGGCACTGGAGCAACGAACCCCTCTTGCTGTCTCTGTCTGGCCGGTTCCCCTCTCTCCAATGGGATTCTCTGTCTGGCCGGTTCCCCTCTCTCGAATGGGATTCTCTGTCTGGCCGGTTCCCCTCTCTCCAATGGGATTCTCTGTCTGGCCGGTTCCCCTCTCTCCAATGGGATTCTCCCCCTCAAACCCTATTACAGGGGCTGAGTCACTGGCTTACTGGTGCTCTTCCATACCTTCCCTAGGAGGGCTGCGCCACTTGAGTGGGTTGAGTCACTGACGTGATCTTCCTGTCCGGGTGGGGGAGATATTTGTGGGCTATAGTCGGCCTTGTCTCAGGATAGTAAGTTGGTGGATGAAGATGTCCCTCTAGTGGTGGGGTTATATCCTGCCTGTTTGGCCCTGTCCGGGGGTATCATCGGACCGAGCCACAGTGTCCCCCGACTTTTCCGGCTCAGCCTCCAGTATTTATGCTGCAGTAGTTTATGTGTCGGGGGCTAGGGTCAGTCTGTTATATCTGGAGTATTTCTCCTGTCTTATCTGGTGTCCTGTGTGAATTTAAGTATGCTCTCTCTAATTCTCTCTCTCTTTTCTGTCTCTGTCTCTCTCAGAGAACCTGAGCCCTAGGACCATGCCTCAGGACTACCTGGCCTGATGACTCATTGCTGTCCCCAGTCCACCTGGTTGTGCTGCTGCTCCAGTTTCAACTGTTCTGCCTGCGGCTATGGAACCCTGACCTGTTCACCGGACGTGCTACCTGTTCCAGACCTGCTGTTTTCAACTCTTTAGAGACAGCAGGAGCGGTAGAGATACTCTGAATGATTGGCTATGAAAAGCCAATTGACATTTACTCCTGAGGTGCTGACTTGTTGCCCCCTCTACAAACACTGTGATTATTATTATTGGACCCTGCTGGTCATCTATGAACATTTGAACATCTTGGCCATGTTCTGTTCTAATCTCCACCCGACACAGCCAGAAGAGGACTGGCCAACCCTCATAGCCTGGTTCCTCTCTAGGTTTCTTCCTAGGTTTTGGCCTCTCTAGGGAGTTTTTCCTAGCCACCGTGCTTCTACACCTGCATTGCTTGCTGTTTGGGGTTTTAGGCTGGGTTTCTGTTCAGCACTTTGAGACATCAGCTGATGTAAGGGCTTTATAAATACATTTGATTGATTGATTGATTGTCTGTTGCCAGTGAGTGTGTCGCCAGTGAGTCTGTCTCCAGTGAGTCTGTCTCCAGTGCGTCTGTCAGCAGTGTGTGTGTCGACAGTGTGTGTCGTCAGTGTGTGTCTGTCGCCAGTGTGTGTGTCGCCGGTGTGTGTCTGTCGCCAGTGTGTGTCTGTCACCTGTGTGTATGTCACTAGTGTGTGTGTCGCCAGTGTGTGTCGTCAGTGTGTGTCTGTCGCTAGTGTGTGTGTCGCCAGCGTGTGTTGTCAGTCTGTCTGTCACCAGTGTGTCTGTCAGCAGTGTGTCTGTCTCCAGTGCGTCTGTCAGCAGTGTGTGTGTCGACAGTGTGTGTCGTCAGTGTGTGTCTGTCGCCAGTGTGTGTGTCGCCGGTGTGTGTCTGTCGCCAGTGTGTGTCTGTCACCTGTGTGTATGTCACTAGTGTGTGTGTCGCCAGTGTGTGTCGTCGGTGTGTGTCTGTCGCTAGTGTGTGTGTCGCCAGTGTGTGTGTTGTCAGTCTGTCTGTCACCAGTGTGTGCGTGTCATCAGTGTGTGTGTCATCAGTCATAGCTGCTAGCTACCTGTGAACCCACAGCGTCCCAGTGGCTCATAAGCATAGACTCATTTAAACAGGAGCACTCCCTCATCTCTGGGCCCTGGAGTAAAGGCAGGAACAGATGGTTGTGTGTGTGTGTGTGTGTGTGTGTGTGTGTGTGTGTGTGTGTGTGTGTGTGTGTGTGTGTGTGTGTGTGTGTGTGTGTGTGTGTGTGTGTGTGTGTGTGTGTGTGTGTGTGTGCATTGTGATTGCGGGTGTGTGTGCGTGTGAATTTCTTCTCCATCTGTGTTTATCACTTTCTGTCTGGATTTCTGTCTGTCTTTCTGTCTGCCTGTCTGTCTGCCTGTCTGTCTGGCTGTCTGTCTGCCTGTCTGTCTGTTAAATACCAGAAATATCCAACAACTGACATTGATACAAAACCATATCACAGTACACCCAAACCTCAACAAGGCAAAACAGCAAGGCAGCATTACTTACAAAAAAACTAATCCACTCAGAAGCCATGGGCACAAGACAAGTGGAAATGCCTAACCAAGTGGAAGACCTACAACAACAGTACCGTCGGTGACCGTTGGCCATTT
>NC_050571.1:11810168-11887668 GCF_013265735.2 Oncorhynchus mykiss
TCCCCATTAGTTCCTGCCAAGGCAGCAGCTACTCTTCCTGGGATTTATTATGGATCCCCATTAGTTCCTGCCAAGGCAGCAGCTACTCTTCCTGGGATTTATTATGGATCCCCATTAGTTCCTGCCAAGGCAGCAGCTACTCTTCCTGAGATTTATTATGGATCCCCATTAGTTCCTGCCAAGGCAGCAGCTACTCTTCCTGGGATTTATTATGGATCCCCATTAATTCCTGCCAAGGCAGCAGCTACTCTTCCTGGGGTTTATTATGGATCCCCATTAGTTCTGCCAAGGCAGCAGCTACTCTTCCTGGAGTTTATCATGGATCCCCATTAGTTCCTGCCAAGGCAGCAGCTACTCTTCCTGGGGTTTATTACGGATCCCCATTAGTTCCTGCCAAGGCAGCAGCTACTCTTCCAGGGATTTATTATGGATCCCCATTAGTTCCTGCCAAGGCAGCAGCTACTCTTCCTGGGATTTATTATGGATCCCCATTAGTTCCTGCCAAGGCAGCAGCTACTCTTCCTGGGATTTATTATGGATCCCCATTAGTTCCTGCCAAGGCAGCAGCTACTCTTCCTGGGATTTATTATGGATCCCCATTAATTCCTGCCAAGGCAGCAGCTACTCTTCCTGGGATTTATTATGGATCCCCATTAATTCCTGCCAAGGCAGCAGCTACTCTTCCTGGAATTTATTATGGATCCACATTAGTTCCTGCCAAGGCAGCAGCCACTCTTCCTGGGGTCCAGCAAAATTAAGGCAGTTTATACAATTTTAAAAACATTACAATACATTCACAGATTTTCACTGTGTGCCCTCAGGCCCCTACTCCACCACTACCACATATCTACAGTACTAACTACATGTGTGTGTATAGTGCATATGTTATTGCGTGTGTGTGTGTGTACAGTATGCATGTGTCTGTGCCTCTGTTTGTGTTGCTTCACAGTCCCCGCTGTTCCATAAAGTGTATTTTCATCTGGGTTTAAAAAAAATCTAATTGTACTGCTTGCATCAGTTACTTGATGTGGAATAGAGTTCCATGTCGTCATGGCTCTATGTAGAACACTTCTTTCGGCCACATCATATTTGCATTCATTCTAATGCCACTCGAGCCCCTGCTTCAATCACAGGAGATGCAGCATCAGCAGCAGTGAAATACATAGCAACATCAGTCAATCTAGCTAAGGGAAATACGGTGAAATACAGGTGAACAGTATTACAGCATTAGATGGATATATTGAAGTAATTGACCTGTCATTGGGACATGTACCAATTTACTTACCAATGCGTCTCAAATGGCACCCTATTCCCTATGTAGTGAACTACCATTGACCCAGAGCCCCTGGGCAAAAGAAGTGCACTTCGTAGGGAATAGGGTGCCACTTGAGACGCATGTCACCAATCATTATACAGACCCGGAAAAGTCGACCTCCTAAATAGTATATTTCTGATATTGCATCCCCTCTAGCATAAACGTGTGGAATAAAAAGGTTTTCCTTCCTGTAGTGAAAGGCAGGTTGTCATAGACATTATAGTGAAAGGCAGGTTGTCATAGCCATTATAGTGAAAGGCAGGTTGTCATAGCCATTATAGTGAAAGGCAGGTTGTCATAGCCATTATAGTGAAAGGCAGGTTGTCATAGCCATTATAGTGAAAGGCAGGTTGTCATAGCCAGTATCGTGAAAGGCAGGTTGCCATAGCCATTATAGTGAAAGGCAGGTTGTCATAGCCATTATAGTGAAAGGCAGGTTGTCATAGCCATTATAGTGAAAGACAGGTTGTCATAGCCATTATAGTGAAAGGCAGGTTGTCATAGCCAGTATCATGAAAGGCAGGTTGTCATAGCCATTATAGTGAAAGGCAGGTTGTCATAGCCATTATAGTGGAAGGCAGGTTGTCATAGCCATTATAGTGAAAGGCAGGTTGTCATAGCCAGTATTGGAAGTCATGCATATCTATCTGCAGATGTTGTTTTATTTCTCTAGTTGATGGTTTGGGATCACTGCCAATTTAACTAACAGCTTCACTGGCTGCATTCAGCTCTGGCTTATTGAGGTAGAGAGAAATGAGAGAAAACATGAGAGAGAGAGAATGAATGTATGATAGTGTGAGAGAGAGCAGGACAGCAGTGACTGCTCTTTGCCCATGATGAGTGCGGTTCTGTTCAAAGCTAAGATGAGTAGGAGGGACTGACTCTCTCTCCCTCTCTTTCTCTTTCTCTCTCTCTCTCCCTCTTTTTGTCTTTCTCTCTCTTTCTCTTTCTTTCTCTCTCTTTATTTATTTCTCTCTCTCTTGCTCTCACTCTCTTGATCTCAGTGTGAGTGTTTATGTGTCCATCTACTCTGCAAAGAGTTACAGATGGTTTCCATGGGAACTAAATTGAAATGTTCTGGACAGGATTATACATTTGGATGGAACCTAGTAGTGGACACACAGTAGAGTACAGTAGTGTAAAGTTCAGTAGAGTACAGTAGTGTAAAGTTCAGTAGAGTACAGTACAGTAGAGTACAGTAGAATACAGAACATCCCAGATCACACAGTAGAGTACAGAACATCCCAGACAGCACAGAATATCCCAGACAGTACAGTAGAGTACAGAACATCCCAGACAGTACAGAACATCCAAGACAGCACAGAACATCCCATACAGTACAGTAGAGTACAGAACATCCCAGACAGTACAGAACATCCCATACAGTACAGAACATCCCATACAGTACAGTAGAGTACAGAACATCCCAGACAGTACAGTAGAGTACAGAACATCCCAGACAGTACAGTAGAGTACAGAACATCCCAGACAGTACAGTAGAGTACAGAACATACCATACAGTAAAGTAAAGTACAGAACATCCCAGACAGTACAGTGGAGAACATCCCAGACAGTACAGTAGAGTACAGAACATCCCAGACAGTACAGAACATCCCAGACAGTACAGTAGAGAAAATCACAGACAGTACAGTAGAGTACAATAGAGTACAGAACATCCCAGACAGTACAGAACATCCCAGACAGTACAGTAGAGAACATCCCAGACAGTACAGTAGAGTACAGAACATCCCAGACAGTACAGTAGAGTACATTACAGACAGTACAGTAGAGTACAATAGAGTACAGAACATCCCAGACAGTACAGAACATCCCAGACAGTACAGTGGAGAACATCCCAGACAGTACAGTAGAGTACAGAACATCCCAGACAGTACAGAACATCCCAGACAGTACAGTAGAGAAAATCACAGACAGTACAGTAGAGTACAGTAGAGTACAGAACATCCCAGACAGTATAGAACATCCCAGACAGTACAGTAGAGAACATCCCAGACAGTACAGTAGAGAACATCCCAGACAGTACAGTAGAGTACAGAACATCCCAGACAGTACAGTAGAGTACATTACATCCCAGACAGGACAGTAGAGAACAGTAGAGTTTGCTCTCTTTCTTCTTCTCTCTCTTAGTACATGCTGGGAGTGTTTTGTCGTTGAGCGGCCGTGTGGAGAGGTCTCTCCTTATTTACTTTCTTGCTTATTTCCTTCGTCTATTTCATTTTATTTAAATGGTGGAGGGTTAACGCACTGTTTGTTTAGTGGTCCCCACTGTTTTCGGTAAAAGTTAGTGAGGCAGGGGACAGTGTTTTAGTTTCCTGCGGTTTGATTGGCATGGTGTGCGCGATGGCCTAGCGTGGAGGAGACACTGTCGTTACGACATGGATTCAGGTGTGTTCCTGAGAATGGAGTTAAAGTGGAGGAGGTTCTGCTCATGGTCAGTGAACAGGTATGAGCTGAATTTAGACATTCTGCTTCCAGAATGAACAAAGCTCTGGTTGTGTTCATGAAAATAGTGAATTTGGTGGGTAGGCTGATTGCTAGAGGAATATTTGTAAGGGATGTGTTGGTGCTGATTTGTCCTCTTTCGACTCCTTCAACAAGGGTTGTAGTTGCGATTCTTCCTCTGTTTATTATGGTTGATCAAATCCGGAAAGAACTGAGTCATTTTGGTAAATTTGCTAGCCGGTTATCGTGTACTGTCGGCAGGTTTTCAGGCAGACGCCGCTAAGCATACAGTTTCGTTCCGGAGGAAAGTTGCTGAACGACAATGAGCAACAGTTAAATGTGCATTTTAAAAGAGACTCTACGTGGGGTTTGCCAGCACAGACAGTCTACAGTGTTTGGACTATTGGGATTTGGGGCATAAGAGATTTGCATGCCCACGTAAAGGCGGGAGAGAAGTTGAGGGTACAAGCACTAATGAGGCTGGGTCTAGTCATGCTATAGATGCAGGTGTAGTCATGCTATAGATGCTGGTGTACTCATGCTATAGATGCTGGTGTAGATGAGGCTGGGTCTAGTCATGCTATAGATAGTGGTGTAGATGAGGCTGGGTCTAGTCAGGCTATGCTAGTGGATGAGGAGAGTATAGTAGGGAAGGGTAAGCGACTAGGGAGGGTGGAGGAGCATGTCATGTGGAAGAGGAAAATGTGGGAGAAGAAAAGAGGTGGGAGGGGAGAGGCTGGTGTGGTCACAGGCACCAAGGAGCCATTTCCTGGTGCTGGGGGGAGGGGAGAGGCTGGTGTGGTCACAGGCACCAAGGAGCCATTTCCTGGTGCTGGGGGGAGGGGAGAGGCTGGTGTGGTCACAGGCACCAAGGAGCCATTTCCTGGTGCTGGGGGGAGGGGGCCTGACCAGACAGAAAGGGCAGGTCGTCAGGATGGGAGATGGAGACGAGGAGGAGGAAGATGAGTCTGAGGAAGAGAACGATGGCTCCAGAGCTGACAGCCATGGTGAGGGAACTGTCAAGGTTCTGTCAAGTTTCCTAAATAAGGTTAATCTTTAATCTTTCTTTTGTTAACCCGGGAAAGTTTGTGAGATCAGTACAACACACTCTGAAAAATGAGGGGCAATGGTTTTCCCATTCCTCCTTGCAAAACAGCTCGAGCTCAGTGAGGTTGGATGGAGAGCATTTGTGAACAGTAGTTTTCAGTTCTTTCCACAGATTCTCGATTGGATTCAGGTCTGGACTTTGACTTGGCCATTCTAACACCTGGATATGTTTATTTTTGAACCATTCCATTGTAGATTTTTCTTTATGTTTTGGATCATTGTCTTGTTGGAAGACAAATCTCCGTCCCAGTCTCAGGTCTTTTGCAGACTCCATCAGGTTTTCTTCCAGAATGGTCCTGTATTTGGCTCCATCCATCTTCCCATCAATTTTAACCATTGTCTCTGTCCCTGCTGAAGAAAAGCAGGCCCAAACCATGATGCTGTCACCACCATGTTTGACAGTGGGGATGGTGTGTTCAGGGTGATGAGCTGTGTTGCTTTTACACCAAACATAACGTTTTGCATTGTTGCCAAAAAGTTCAATTTTGGTTTCATCTGACCAGAGCACCTTCTTCCACATGTTTGGTGTGTCTCCCAGGTGGCTTGTGGCAAACTTTAAACGACACTTTTTATGGATATCTTTAAGAAATTGCTTTTTTCTTGCCACTCTTCCATAAAGGCCAGATTTGTGCAATATACGACTGATTGTTGTCCTATGGACAGAGTCTCCCACCTCAGCTGTAGATCTCTGCAGTTCATCCAGAGTGATCATGGGCCTCTTGGCTGCATCTCTGATCAGTCTTCTCCTTGTATGAGCTGAAAGTTTAGAGGGACGGCCAGGTCTTGGTAGATTTGCAGTGGTCGGATACTCCTTCCATTTCAATATTATCGCTTGCACAGTGCTCCTTGGGATGTTTAAAGCTTGGGAAATCTTTTTGTATCCAAATCTGGCTTTAAACTTCTTCACAACAGTATCTCGGACCTGCCTGGTGTGTTCCTTGTTCTTCATGATGCTCTCTGCGCTTTTAACGGACCTCTGAGACTATCACAGTGCAGGTGCATTTATACGGAGACTTGATTACACACAGGTGGATTGTATTTATCATCATTAGTCATTTAGGTCAACATTGGATCATTCAGAGATCCTCACTGAACTTCTGAAGAGAGTTTGGCTGCACTGAAAGTAAAGGGGCTGAATAATTTTGCACGACCAATTTTTCAGTTTTTGTTTTGTTAAAAAAGTTTTAAATATCCAATAAATGTCGTTCCACTTCATGATTGTGTCCCACTTGTTGTTGATTCTTCACAAAAAAATACAGTTTTATATCTTTATGTTTGAAGCCTGAAATGTGGCAAAAGGTCGCAAAGTTCAAGGGGGCTGAATACTTTCGCAAGGCACTGTATGTGTGCTTGTTTGCAGAACTACCTTAGCTCTCTTTGGCACAGAGGGATAGAATGTACGTTTCTCTCTTGTCCCATGAACTGGCAGAGGCCTTAACCCAGAGGTACATTGGCCGTGCACCGGGGGTCGATGGACTCCCAGTGGAGTTTTATAAAAAATAATCTGGGGAATAATTGGACTTCTTTTGCATGTTGCATGAGTGTGTCGAGGTAGGAGAGTTGCAAATGAGCTGTCGTCAGGCGGCTCTGACTCTCCTGCCCAAGATAGGTAACTTGTGTGAACTTAAGAGTTGGAGGTCTGTGGCACTGCTCTGTGCGGACTACAATATTTGCCAAGGTCCTCGCTGACAGACTGAAGTCTCCTCTAGACACTCTAGTACACAAGGACCAGACATATTATGTACCGGGACGCTCAATCACGGACAACTTGTTATTAATCAGGGACGTGTTGGATTAGAGTTTCTAATGTGAACTTTGGACTGGTCTTTTTAGACCAAGAGAAGGCTTTTGATAGAGTCCACTATGAGTATCTGTTTAATATCATGTCTGTTTTGGGGTTTGGGGAAAGGTTTTTGGCCTGTGTGAAGATGTTGTATGCTGGGGCATCATGTATGGCCAAGGTGGGCTCAGTAGGCCAGTCTGGGTGAGACGGGGCATTAGACAAGGATGCCCTCTATCGGGGCAGTTAAATACACTAGCCATTGAGCCTTTTCTGGGCGTCCTACACAGGAGACTGCAGGGAGTGTTCTAGACAGGTATGGGTGTGTTGACAGGCATAGCAGTGTCAGCGTATGCATATGACGTGTCTGTGATGGTCTGGGATGGGCAGGATAGGCAGGCACTAGAGACTAGTCTGAAGGGAGCAAAGCTCTGTTATGTGGGGCATGGAGGTATAGGGTCCCCTCTCTGCTTCCAGGGGGTTTGCAGTGGTGTTGTGAAGGGCTTAACATTATGATGGTGTACCTGGCCTCGGAGAGGTGGGTCAGAAAGAACTGGGAGGGGCTGTCACAGACAGTGGTGTCAAGGCTGGCCAGGTGGAGGTGGCTCCTGTCTCAAGTGTCATATAGAGTGAGTGTGCTGATAACAACCTGGCGGCATCCTCCCTGTGGCATTAACTGGCTGTCCTCAAACCCCTGGTGGATTTGTTCTGGTCAGGCCATTACTGGCTGAGGTGTAGTACATGTCCATCCACGAAGGAGGACAGGGCCTGGTGGAACTGGAGAGCAGGGTGGCTGCACTCCGACTAAAGATGGTGCAGAGACTGTTGTACTGGAGGGAACCAGCATGCGAGCTACCGAGCTGGCGGATTAGGGTTGGACCGGCAGCTGTTCCTCATGAGGCTGTAGAGGCTGAGTACAGCAGATCTCATTTACTTTTACTCTGCGGTACTAAGGGCCTGACAGCTGCTAAGGCCCACACGAGAAGGGGCTGTGGAACCTGGGTTGTGGGAGGAGCCTATCTTCCACAACCCAGTCACCCCTTTGAGATCGGTTCAGTCGGCCACCCTGCAAAAGCCACTGATAACAGCAGGGTTTACTAAGTCTGGGTGACTTGCAGCTGCTGGGGAGGAGAGGTGGAACACCCCGGAATTCCTGGCACAACAAACAGGACTAACATATCTTAGTGTAACAGTATAACTTTAGACCGTCCCCTCGCCCATACCCGGGCGCGAACCAGGGACCCTCTGCACACATCAACAACAGTCACCAACGAAGCATCGTTACCCATCGCTCCACAAAAGCCGCGGCCCTTGCAGAGCAAGGGGGAACTACTACTTCAAGGTCTCAGAGCAAGTGACGTCACCGATTGAAACGCTATTTAGCGCGAACACCGCTAACTAGCTAGCCATTTCACATCCGTTACATTAGGCTGCTGGACAGTTTCCTGGGGAGGTCCAGGAGGCACTGTCTGAGCTGGTATGGGGGGTGTTTGAACGGCCAAAGGGGGGGGGGGCTTGTTAAATTTGAACACTCTGAGCCTAGGGGAGTTTGAGGGGGTGGGAGGTAAAGCCCTCTACAATCTCTGCATTAAGGTGAGCAACATTAGGAGCCTAACAGGAGTGAAGGCACGTCAGTGGCAGGGGATATGTGGGGGGGAGAGTATGGTGGGTTTACAAACTCCCAGTACCAAAGAGGTCAGGGGACCGTTCTACATGGAGCCCTAACAGCTGGTTGGCACCGGTTGACCTGGGACTCAGACAGGGGTGTCCTTTCTGTGTCATGAGTGAAACTGTGCATCATGTGTACATGGGATATTTGTTTTTAAAGGGGGGTGGGGTGGTGCTGAGGTTTTAATGAAATGAGCTGAATATGTATCATTAAAAAGTATCTCTCTCTCTTTCTTTCTTTCTTTCTTTCCTTCCCTCTCTTTCTTTCTCTCTTGATCTCAGTGTGAGTGTTTATGTGTCCATCTACTCTGCTCAGAGTTACAGATGGTTTCCATGGGAACTAAATGGAAATGTTCTGGACAGGATTATACATTTAGATGGATCCTAGTAGTGGACACACAGTAGAGTAGAGTACAGTGGAGTAAAGTAGAGTAGAGTGCAGTACAGAACAGCACACTAGAATAGATTAGAGTACTGTAGAGTAAAGAACAGTAGAATAGAGTACAGTACAGTAGAGTACAGTACCGCATAGTACAGTAGAGTAGAGTACAGTACAGTACAATAGAGTACAGTGCAGTACAGTAGAGTACAGTACAGTACAATAGAATAGAGTGCATTACAGTAGAGTACAGTGCAATATAGTAGAGTAGAGTTATACAATGTGCTAGCAACCATGTTGTTCTGTCCATGCAGAGGTCAGTGACCAGCTTTACAAAGCCTGTGAGATACCACTCAGCTGGTGCTGTCTCTGAGTGTCTTTATGTGCTTGGCTGGAACAAAAGCCTGTAAACCCTGTTTCTCTCCACTGCTCTAGACACAAGCTGAAGCACTGGAAACACGTACAGTGAATTCGGGAAGAATTCAGACCTCTTGACTTTTTCCACATTTTGTTACATTACAGCCTAATTCTAAAATGGATTAGATCGTTTTTTCCCTCATCAATCTACACGCAATACCCCATAATGACATAGCAAAAACAGGTTTTTATACGTTTTTGCAAATCTATTAATAATAAAAAACTGAAATATCACATTTACATAAGTAATCAGACCCTTTATTCAGTACATTGTTGATACACCTTTGGCAGCGATTACAGTCTCAAATCTGTTTGGGTATAAAGCTACAAGCTTGGCACACCTGAAATGTATTCTCTGCAGATCCTCTCAAGCTCTGTCAGGTTGGATGGGGAGCGTCGCTGCACAGCTATTTTCAGGTCTCTCCAGAGATGTTTGATTGAGTTCAAGTCCGGGCTCTGGCTGGGCCACTCAATGACATTTAGAGACTTGTACCGAAGCCACTTCTGCATTTTCTTGGCTGTGTGCTTTGGGTTGATGTCCTATTGGAAGGTGAATCTTCGTGCCAGTCTGAGGTCCTGAGCGCTCTGGGGCAGGTTTTCGTTGAGGATTTCTCTGTAGTTTGCTCCGTTCATCTTACCCTCGACCCTGACTAGTCTCCCAGTCCCTGCCACTAAAAACATTTCCACAGCATGATGCTGCCACCACCATGCTTCACTGTAGGGATGCTGCCACCATCATGCTTCACTGTAGGGATGCTGCCATGTTTCCTCCAGACGTTTGACGTCTGGTCAAAGAGTTCAATCTTTGTTTCATCAGACCAGAGAATCTGATGAAAATTGTTTATAATTGTTTATATTCATAAAGTCAAAATGGCTGTTTAGTGGTTCTAACCAATCTTGGTTTCATCAGATCAAATAATCCTGTTTCTCATGGGAGCCTCTTGAGCAACTCCAAATGGGCTGGCCACTCTTCCATAAAGGCCTGATTGGTGGAGTTCAACAGAGATGATTGTCCTTCTGGAAGGTTCTACCATCTCCACAGAGGAGCTCTGGAGCTCTGTCAAAGTGACCATCGGGTTCTTGGTCACCTCTATGATCAAGACCCTTCTCAGCCCATTGCTCACTTTGGCCGGGCGGCCAGCTCTAGGAAGAATATTGGTGGTTCCAAACTTCTTCCATTTAAGAATGATGGAGGTCACTGTGTTCTTGGGGACCTTCAATGGTGCAGACATTTTTTGGTACCTCGACACAATCCTGTCTCGGAGCTCTACGAATAATTGCTTCGAACTCATGGTTTGGATTTTGCTCAGACATGCATTGTCAACTGTGGGACCTTATATAGACAGGTGTGTGCCTTTCCAAATCATGTCTATTCAATAGTTTTTACCACAGGTTGACTCCAAGTTGTAGAACCATCTCAAGGATGATCAATGGAAACAGGATGCACCTGAGCTCAAAATCAGGTCTCATAGCAAATGGTCTGAATACTTATTCAGATCCTTTGACCCTTTGCAAAAATGTTTTTAAAAAATCTGATTTCGCTGTGTCTTTATGGTTGTGTGTAGATTGATGAGGGGAAAAAATATATTATATATTTTTGAATAAGGCTGTAATGTAACAAAATGTGGAAAAAGTCGAGGGGTCTGAATACTTTCCGAATGCACTGTATGTGCTTGTGTGTGTGTTTCTGTGCGTGCATGTGTGTGTATTTGTGTAACTACTATGTGTGCTTTGGCACAGCTATGGAAGCAGCTCCTACTTAAGAGATTGGCATAACGCTTGCCGTTTGTCTCATGTAAATGCCCTCCACTGTAATTGGTGTAATCTGTGGGTTTTATCTTGTGTCGGCCTGTTTTTAGGATGTGTTTTTTAATGGCTCTGCAGAGAGGCAAGCTGCTGCCAAACATCTGCAGCGGACCGGCCTGATTAGATTTTGGTGAATATGATGTCCTCTGTTGACATTTCTGTGGTGTAGTTCACACACACACACACAGACACAGACACACACACACACAGACACACACACACACACACACACACACACACACACACACACACACACACACACACACACACACACACACACACACACACACACACACACACACACACACACACACACAGTGTAGTCCTCAGGGAGGGGAGCTCTGGGTATAGTTATTTACTTGTGCAGTGGAGAAGAAGCAGGGAGCACTGTTGGTCATTTCTGTTTGTTTGTTAGATTCTCAGAACCTTGAGCCTGTTCTGTAGATTCTAAAACCATTCTAAAGCCTGTTCTATGGACTCTTAAGCCATTCTAAAGCCTGATCAATAGATTCTCTATATTCTAAAGTCTGTTCTATGGATTCTAAAGCCATTCTAAAGCCTGATCTATAGATTCTCTATATTCTAAAGTATGTTCTATAGATTCTCTATATTCTAAAGTCTGTTCTATAGATTATCTGTATTCTAAAGTCTGTTCTATAGATTATCTATATTCGAAAGCCTGTTCAATAGATTATCTATACTCTTAAGCCTGTTCTATATATTCTCTATATTCTAAAGCCTGGTCAATAGATTCTCTACATTCTGAAGCCAGTTCTATAGATTCTCTATATTCGAAATGCTGTTCTATAGAATCTCTATATTCTAAAGGCTGTTCTATAGATTCTCTATATTCTATAGCCTGTTCTATAGATTCGCTATATTCAAAAGGATGTTCTATAGATTCTTTATATTCTAAAGCCTGCTCTATAGAGTCTCTGTATTCTAAAGCCTGTTCTATAGATTCTTTATATTCTAAAGCCTGTTCTATAGACTCAAAAGCCATTCTAAAGAATCTTCTATTGTTTCTCTATATTCTAAAGCCTGTTCTATAGATTCTAAAACCATTCTAATTGCTGATCTATCGATTCTCTATATTCCAAAGCATGATCTGTACATTCTTTATATTCTAAAGCCTGTTCTATATGTTCTTTATATTCTAAAGCCTGTTCTATAGATTCTCTATATTCTAAAGCCTGTTCTAGAGACTCAAAAGCCATTCTAAAGAATCGTCTATTGTTTCTCTATATTCTAAAGCCTGTTCTATAGATTCTAAAACCATTCTAATTGCTGATCTATAGATTCTCTATATTCCAAAGCATGATCTGTAGATTCAAAAACCTTTCTAAAGCCTGTTCGATAGATTCGAAAAGCATTCTAAAGCCTTATCTATAGATTCTAAAACCATTATAATTCCTGATCTGTAGATTCTCTATATTCTAATGCCTGTACTATAGATTCTAAAACCATTCTAAAGCCTGTTCTATAGATTCTAAAACCATTCTAATTCCTGATCTATAGATTCTAAAACCATTCTAATTCCTGATCTATAGATTCTCTATATTCGAACGCCTGTTCTATAGATACTAAAGCCAGTCTAAAGCCTGATGTTTAGACTCTAAAGCAATTCCAACGCCTGATCTAGATTCTAAAGCCATTGTAATGCCAGATCTATAGATTCTAAAGCCATTGTAAAGCCTGATCTATAGATTCTAAAGCCATTGTAAAGCCTGATCTATAGATTCTATAGCCATTCTAAAGCCAATCCAAAGCCTTATAAGTAGATTCAAAACCCATTCTCAAGCCTGTTCTATAGATTTTAAAGGCATTCTAAAGAATGCTCGATAGATTCTCTATATTCTAAAGCCTCTACTATAGATTCTAAAGCCATTCTAAGCTTGTTTTATAGATTCTAAAGCCATTCTAATGCTTGATCTGTAGATTCTAAATCCATTCTAAAGACTGATCTATAGATTCTATAGCCAGTTCCATATATTATGAAGCCAATCTAAAGAATGTTCTATATATTCTATAGCCATTCTAAAGCCTTTTCTTTAGATTCTCTATATTCTAAAGCATGTTCTTTAGATTCCCTATATTCTAATGCCTGTTCTATAGATTATCTATATTCTCAAGCCTGGTCTATAGATTCTAAAACAATTCTAACGCCTGTTCTATAGATTCCCTATATTCTAAAGCCAGTTCTATTGAGTCTCTATATTTTCAAGTCTGTTCTATAGATTCTAAAACTATTCTAAAGCCTGGTCTATAGATTCTAAAACCATTGTAAAGCCTGATCTATAGATTCTATAGCTAGTTCTGTATATTCTGAAGCCATTTTGAAGAATGTTGTATATATTCTAAACCATTCTAAAGCCTGATCTATAGATTATAAAGCCATTCTAAAGACAGTTCTAAAGATTCGAAAACCATTCTAAAGGCTGTTGTGTTGATTTTAAAGCCATTCCAAAGCCTGATAAGTAGATTCTAAACCCTTTCTCAAGCCTGTTCTATAGGTTCTAAAGGCATTCTAATGCATTATTTATGCATTTTAAAGCCATTCTAAGGAATGTTCTATAGATTCTCTATATTCTAAAGAATGTTCTATAGATTCTCTATATTCTAAAGAATGTTCTATAGATTCTAAAGCCATTCCAAAGACAGTGCTACAGATTCTAATGCCATTCCAAAACCTGATCTATGTAATTTAAACCCATTCTGAAGCCTGTTGTGTTGATTCTAAAACCATTCTAGTGCTTGATCTATATATTCTAAAGCCATTCTAAAGATTGATATATAGATTCTAAAGCCATTCTAATCCGGTTCTAAAGATTCTAAAGTAATTCTAAAGCCAGTTCTGTATATTATCAAGCCATTCTAAAGCCTGTTCTACAGATTCACTATATTATAAAGCCTGTTCTATTGATTCTCTGTATTCTAAAGCCTGTTCTATAGATTCTCTATATCCTCAAGCCTGTTCTATAGATTCTAAAGCCATTCTAAAGCCTGATCTTTAGATTCTAAAGCCATTCTAACTCCTGATCTATAGATCCTACAACCATTCTAAAGCCTGATCTATAGATTCTAAAACCATTCTAACGCCTGTTCTACAGATTCTAAAGCCATTCTAAAGCCTGATCTATAGATTCTAAAGCCATTCTAAAGCCTGATCTTCATATTCTAAAACCATTCTAAAGCCTGATCTATAGATTCTAAAGCCATTGTAAAGCCTGATCTATAGATTCTAAAGCCACTGTAAAGCCTGATCAATAGATTCTAAAGCCATTCTAACGCCTGATCTAGATTCTAAAACCATTCTAAAGCCTGATCTACAGATTCTAAAGCCAGTTCTGTATATTCGGAGGGCATTGTAAAGCCTGTTCAATATATTCTAAATCGATTCTAAAGCCTGATCTAGATTCTAAAACCATTCTAAAGCCTGATCTATAGATTCTAAAGCCATACAAAAGCCATTCCTTCAGCCTGATCTATATATTCTTAAACTATTCTAAAGCCTGTTCTATAGATTCTAAAACCATTCTAATACCTGATCTATAGATTCTAAAGCCAGTTCTGTATATCCTGAGGCCATTGTAAAGCCTGTTCAATATATTCTAAATCCATTCTAAAGCCTGATCTATATTCTAAAACCATTCTAAAGCCTAATCTAGATTCTAAAACCATTCTAAAGCCTGATCTATAGATTCTAAAGCCATACAAAAGCCATTCCTTCAGCCTGATCTATATATTCAGAAACTATTCCAAAGCCTGTTCTATAGATTCTAAGACCATTCTAATACCTGATCTACAGATTATCTATATAATCTGATTTACAGATTATCCATAGATTCTAATGCCAATCTAAAGCCTGTTCTATAGATTCTAAAACTATTCTAAAGCCTGATTTATAGATTCTAAAGACATTCTTAAAGACTGTTCTATAGATTCTATCACCATTCTAAAGCATTTTGTGTTGATTCCAAAGCCATTCCAATGCCTGATCTATAGATTCTAAAGCCATTCTAATCCGGTTCAATACATTCTAAAACTATTCAAAAGCCTTTTATATAGATTCAAAAACCATTCTAAAGCCTGTTCTACAGACTTAAAAGCCATTCTAAAGCCTGTTCTACAGATTCTCTATATTCTAAAGCCTGTTCTATAGAGTCTCTATATTCTAAAGCCTGTTCTATAGATTATCTATATTCTAAAGCCTGTTCTACAGATTCACTATATTCTAAAGCCTGTTCTATTGATTATCTATATTCCAAAGCCTATTCTATTGATTCTTTATATTCTAAAGCCTGTTCTATAGATTCTAAAACCATTCTAAAGCATATTGTATAGGTTCTATAACCATTCTAAAGTCTGATCTATAGATTCTAAAACCATTCTAAAGCCTGTTCTATATATTCTTAAGCCATTCTAAAGCCTGATCTAGATTCTAAAGCCATTGTAAAGCCAGATCTATAGATGCTAAAGCCAATCCAAAGCCTTATAAGTAGATTTCATACCCATTCTCAAGCCTGTTCTATAGATTCTAAAGCCATTCTAAAGCCTGATCTATAGATTCTAAAGCCATTGCAAAGCCTGTTCTAAAGATTCTAAAGCCATTCTAAAGCCTGATCTATAGATTCTAAAGCCATTCTAAAGCCTGATCTATAGATTCTAAAGCCATTCTAAAGCCTGATCTATAGATTCTAAAGCCATTGTAAAGCCTGATCTATAGACTCTGTAGCCATACTAATGCTTGTTGTGTAGATTCTGAAGCCATTCTAATGACTGATCTATAGATTCTAAAGCCAGTTCTGTATATTCTGAGGCCATTGTAAAGCCTGTTCAATATATTCTTAAGCCATTCTAAAGCCTGATCTAGATTCTAAAGCCATTGTAAAGCCAGATCTATAGATGCTAAAGCCAATCCAAAGTCTTATAAGTAGATTTCATACCCATTCTCAAGCCTGTTCTATAGATTCTAAAGCCATTCTAAAGCCTGATCTATAGATTCTAAAGCCATTGCAAAGCCTGTTCTAAAGATTCTAAAGCCATTCTAAAGCCTGATCTATAGATTCTAAAGCCATTCTAAAGCCTGATCTATAGATTCTAAAGCCATTCTAAAGCCTGATCTATAGATTCTAAAGCCATTGTAAAGCCTGATCTATAGACTCTGTAGCCATACTAATGCTTGTTGTGTAGATTCTGAAGCCATTCTAATGACTGATCTATAGATTCTAAAGCCAGTTCTGTATATTCTGAGGCCATTGTAAAGCCTGTTCAATATATTCTAAATCCATACTAAAGCCTGTTCTTTAGATTCTCTATATTCCAAAGCCTGTTCTGTAGATTCTCTATATTCTAAAGCCTGTTCTGTAGATCCTAAAACCATTCTAAAGCCTGATCTATAGATTATAAAGCCATTCTAAAGCCTGTTCTATAGATTCTAAATCTAATCTAAAGCCTGATCTATAGATTCTTAAGCCATTCTAAAGCCTTTTCAATAGATTCTAATGCCATTTTAAAGACTGTTCTATATATTCGAAAGCCATTCTAGAGCCTGATCTATATATTTTATATCCATTCTAAAGCCTGTTCTATAGATTATCTATATTCTAAAGCCTGTTATATAGATTCACTATATTCTAAAGCCTGTTCTATAGATTCTCAACATTCTAATTCCTGGTCTATAGATTCTCTGTATTCTAATTCCTGTTGTATAGATTCTCTGTATTCTAAATTGTGTTCCATAGATTCTCAATCCTGATCTATAGATTCTAAAGCCATTGTAACGCCTGATCTATAGATTGTAAAGCCATTCTAAAGCCTGATCTTAAGATTCTAAAGCCATGATCTATAGATTCTAAATCAAATGTATAGCCTGATCTGTAGATTCTAAAACCATTCTAAAGCCTGTTGTGTTGATTTTAAAGCCATTCCTAAGCCTGATAAGAAGATTCTAAACCCATTCTCAAGCCTGTTCTATAGGTTCTAAAGGCATTCTAAAGCCTGTTCTAAAGATTCTAAAGCCATTCTAAATTGTGTTCTGTAGATTCTAAAGCCATTCTAAAGCCTGTTCTATAGATTCTCTACATTCTATAGCCTGTTCTATAGATTCTAAAACCAATCTAATGCCTGATCTATAGATTCTAAATCATTCTAATGCCCCATCTATAGATTCTAAAGGCATTCTAAAGCCTGTTCTAAAGATTCTAAAGCCATTCTAAACCCTGATCTTTCGATTCTAAAGCCATTCTAAATCCTGATCTATTGATTCTAAAACAATTTTATAGCCTGATCTGTAGATTCTAAAACCATTCTGCATTCTGTTCTATAGATTTTCTATATTCTAAAGCCAGATTCTAAAGCTATTACATAAAGACTTCAAATCAGTTCTTGTTCTTACTGTCCAGTGGAATGTATCTTTTCTTCCCCTAGCTATATCTATCAGCTCATATTGTCCAATATTTCTTCCATGAAGACATGGATGTTACCTTCAACACCTTGCAACGTTCACAGACGTTTAAGCCTTTCTTTACAAGCGTCAAATACACCAACAAGGTACTAAAAACAGATTATCAAACTGGAAAATTACCTCACACAGACTTACTATTACCTCCAATCAGCCTTAGAAAACAGTCTAGAAAGATGCATCTTGCCTGGTAGAGAGGGAGCCTGTTCCCAAACCAAGCATAAAGGCATTAGGTCCCAAATGGCAACCTATTCCCTATATAGTGCACTACTTTTGACCAGAGCCCTGTAGCGCACTATATAGGGAATAGGGTGCCATTTAGGATACAAGCCTAAGAGTTCCCCTCTTCAGTATGTTCCCCCTAACAGGTCTTGCCACTTGATGAGATCACAGAGAGAGGGTAACCGGTTGCTGGTTTTTGAAGTAATGGCTTCTGTCCCTGCTGATTCCTTTAGGTCGGTTCTCTCTCTCTCTCTCTCTCTCTCTCTCTCTCTCTCTCTCTCTCTCTCTCTCTCTCTCTCTCTCTCTCTCTCTCTCTCTCTCTCTCTCTCTCTCTCTCTCTCTCTCTCTCTCACTCTCTCTCACACTCTCTCTCTCACTCTCACTCTCTCTCGCTCTCTGTGTGTATATGGATGTATGCTCAAACCGACGGCAGTGGACAGCTCATCTCTCTTAGGCAGCCACGGGCAACTCTGAATAAGCACTGGGCCAATCTTTGAGATGCACTTTGGGGGCTGTCGCACACATCACACCTGTCACTGACATCCATAGCACTAACACTTTCACCTGGTTTGAGTGGATGCCATATGGCCTGAGAGGGTTGGCGATTGTAAGTTTGGGGTTTGTAGTTTCAGCCTTGAGAGTGTGAAGTTTTTTTTTATCTTGAGTTGATAGAGAGTCTGTTAAGGCTTGTCTGGAGAGTTTCCAATAACATCTTCATACGCTTCAAACCAAATAACAACAAATAAATCAACCAAGTCAACCTCACCACAGTGGAGAGGGAGAAAAGCTTCAAGTTCCTCCGCATGCACTCAGTGACAACCTGAAATGGTCCATTCACACAGACATCAAGGTGCAAATGTCCTTTCTGAATTTAAAAGTAATCCTTGAAGTAATCATCTAGTTTTTCAAAAGTATCTGAAATCTGATTACAATATTTTTGCTGGTAACGTAATGGATTACAGTTACACTTTTTTTGTAATCCCTTACATGTTACTCCCCAACCCTGATCATCGGGGACCTCAGCCGCCCAAGCCACGGCCTGTTCACCCCGCTACCATCTAGTCGGCAGAGACAGTACAGGTGCATCAAAGCTGGGACCGAGAGACTGAAAAACAGCTTCCACAGCGCCTTCAGAAAGTATTCAGACCCCTTGTCTTTTTTTCACATTTTGTTGTGTTACGAAGTGGGATTAAAATTGCTTTAATTGTCATTTTTGTCAACGATCTATAGTAAATACTCTGATGTCATAGTGGAAGAAAAATTTGAACAGTTGTGAAGAATTAATGAATGGCAGCGATTACTGCTGTCTTTCTGGATAAGTCTCTAAGAGTTTTTCTAGATAAGTCTCTAAGAGTTTTGCACACCTGGATTGTACAATATTTGCACATTATTCTGTGAAGTTGGTTGTTGATCATTGTTAGACAGCCATTTTCAAGTCTTACCACAGATTATCAAGCCGATTTAAGTCAAAACTGTAACCAGTGACTAACATTCAATGTATTTTTGGTAAACAACTCCAGTGTATATTTAGCTTTGTGATTTACGCTATTGTCCTGCTGAAAGGTGAATTAGTGTCACAGTGTCTGTATGGAAGCAGACTGAACCAGGTTTTCCTCTAGGATTTTGCCTGTGCTTAGCTCTATTCCATTTCTTTTTATCCTAAAAAAAACTTTTGTCCTTGCCGATGACAAGCTTACACATAACGTGATGCAGCCACCACCATGCTTGAAAATATGAAGAGTGGTACTCAGTGATGTGTTGATGTCACGCCTACTCCCGCTCCCTCTCCCTCTCTCCAGCACTTAATGTTGCCAGTCTATTAATTACTAGTCCTGGCAAATATTATTACGCACACCTGCTCCCCATCATTACACCCACCTGCTCCCCATCATTACACACACCTGCTCCCCATCATTACACACACCTGCTCCCCATCATTACACACACCTGCTCCCCATCATTACACACACCTGCTCCCCATCATTACACCCACCTGCTCCCCACCATTACACTACACCTGCTCCCCATCACTACACTCTACCTGCTCCCCATCATTACACTACACCTGCTCCCCATCATTACACTACACCTGCTCCCCATCATTAAACTACACCTGCTCCCCATCATTACACTCTACCTGTTCTCCATCATTACACTGCACCTGTTCCCCATCATTACACTACACCTGCTCCCCATCATTACACACACCTGTTCCCCATCATTACACACACCTGCTCCTCATCATTACACCCACCTGCTCCTCATCATTACGCACACCTGCTCCTCATCATTACACTACACCTGCTCCCCATCACTACACTCTACCTGCTCCCCATCATTACACTACACCTGCTCCCCATCACTACACTCTACCTGCTCCCCATTATTACACTACACCTGCTCCCCATCATTACACTACACCTGCTCCCCATCATTAAACTACACCTGCTCCCCATCATTACACTCTACCTGATCCCCATCATTACACTGCACCTGTTCCCCATCATTACACTACACCTGCTCCCCATCATTACACTACACCTGCTCCCCATCATTACACACACCTGTTCCCCATCATTACACACACCTGCTCCTCATCATTACATCCACCTGCTCCTCATCATTACGCACACCTGCTCCTCATCATTACACACACATGCTCCTCATAATTACACAGACCTGCTCCTCATCATTACACACACCTGCTCCTCATCATTACACACACCTGCTCCCCATAATTACACACACCTGCTCCTCATCATTACATCCACCTGCTCCTCATCATTATGCACACCTGCTCCTCATCATTACACACACATGCTCCTCATAATTACACAGACCTGCTCCTCATCATTACACACACCTGCTCCTCATCATTACACACACCTGCTCCCCATAATTACACACACCTGCTCCTCATCATTACACACACCTGCTCCTCACCATTACACACACCTGCTCCCCATAATTATACACACCTGGACTTCATTATCACCTTGATTTCTCTCCCTTTATTTAGCCCTCAGTAGTATTAGTCATCAGACAACCAATCAATTGGTTTTGTTCACGTTCAGTACGCTTCTCCTCTTATGTTTGTCTACCTTCTCTTATCATTAAATTCTCCTTCTGTATCTGCTTCCTGACTCACTGTGTATAGATCACTTTTATGTTGGATTTTCTCCAATTATAACGCTTTGTATTCAAGACATAAAGTTGATTTCTTTACCACATTTTTTGCAGGATGCATGTTTTTGAATATTTTTTGTCTTTACAGGCTTCCTTCATTTCAATCTGTCTTTTAGGTTAGTATTGTGGAGTAACTACAATGTTGTTGATCTATCCTCAATGTTCTCCTATCACAGCCATTAAACTCTATAACTATTTAAAGTCAACATTGGCCTTATGGTGAATTCCCTTAGCGGTTGGTTTCCTTCCTTTCCGGCAACTGAGTTAGGAAGGACGCCTGTATCTTACCAGTGACTGGATGTACTGATACACCAACCAAAGTGTAATGAATAACTTCACCATGCTCAAAAGGATATTCAATGTCTTATTTTCTTTTACCCATCGAAAAAGGTGCCCTTCTTTGCAAGGCATTGGAAAACCTGCCTGGTGTTTGTGGTTGGATTTGTGTCTGAAATGTACTACTCAACTGAGGGACCTTATAGATAAATGTATGTGTGGGGTACAGAGATGATGTAGTCTTTCAAAAAATAATGTTATTTTTGCAAATCGTTAAATGACTTTTTAGGCACATTTTTATTCCTGAACTTATTTAGGCTTGCCATAACAAAGGGGTTGAATACTTATTGACTCAAGACATTTCAGCTTTTCATTTTGTATTAATTTGTAATCATTTCTAAAAACATAATTCCTCTTTGACATTATGTGGTATTGTGTGTGGGCCAGTGACACAAGCTCTCATTTTAATCCTTGTCTCACTACTGCTGTGAAAATACCTCCTTGTCTCACTACTGCTGTGGAGGTCTCTCCTTGTCTTAGTACTGCTGTGAAAGTCTGTCCTTGTCTTACTACTGCTGTGAAGGTCTCTCCTCGTCTCACTACTGCTGTGAAATGATATCCTTGTTTTAATACTGCTATGAAGGTCTCTCCTTGTCTCACTACTTCTGCGAAGGTCTGTCCTTGTCTCACTACTGCTGTGAAAGTCTCTCCTTGTCTAACTACTGCTGTGAAGGTCTGTCCTTGTCTCACTACTGCTGTGAAGGTCTGTCCTTGTCTCACTACTGCTGTGAAAGTCTCTCCTTGTCTCATTACTGCTATGTATTACTGCTTTCTCACATTACTCCTAGTCTGCCTCTGACTATCCTTCTTCTTCTTCACTTCTAGTCTGGGCTAATCATAGCCTTCCTTCTTCTTCTTCACTTCTCGTCTGGGCTGATCATAGACTTCCTTCATTCCTTCCTCTTCTTCACTTCTAGTCTGGGCTGATCATAGCTTTCCTTCATTCCTTCTTCTTCTTCACTTCTAGTCAGGACTGATCATAGCCTTTCTTCATTCCTTCCTCTTCTTCTTCACTTCTAGTCTGGGCTGATCATAGCCTTCCTTCATTCCTTCCTCTTCTTATTCACTGCTAGTCTGGGCTGATCATAGCCTTCCTTCATTCCTTCTTCTTCTTCACTTCTAGTCTGGGCTGATCATAGCCTTCCTTCATTCCTTCCTCTTCTTCTTCAGTTCTAGTCTGGGCTGATCATAGCCTTCCTTCATTCCTTCCTCTTCTTCTTCACTTCTAGTCAGGACTGATCATAGCCTTCCTTCATTCCTTCCTCTTCTTCTTCACTTCTAGTCTGGGCTGATCATAGCCTTCCTTCATTCCTTCCTCTTCTTCTTCACTTCTAGTCAGGACTGATCATAGCCTTTGTTCTTCCCTCCTCTTCTCCACTTCTAGTCAGGACTGATCATAGCCTTCGTTCTTCCCTCCTCTTCTTCACTTCTAGTCAGGACTGATCATAGCCTTCGTTCTTCCCTCCTCTTCTCCACTTCTAGTCTGCATGACTCCATATCCCTCTGTGGTTTGCTTCTATCCTCTGTCTGTTTCTGTTCTTCCATCTCTCTGCTCCTAGCTTGCCTATCCCTTCTCAGCTCATCTCGGCTTGGTATGGCTTGGCTCAGCCCTAGACCAGAAGCTGTGAAATATGTCTCCACCAACCCTGCCGGTCATACCCACTCTGTAGTCTCCCCAAAGCATTAGCGCTTCAGCATCATCAATCTTCTAAACTTCCACTCCATAAAGCACAGCCAAAACACAGCAAGACCCCCTCACTCCTCAGCCAGCAGAACAACAACATGACTCTATATGCATTAGTATCAGCCAGCTACGGGAAGGTAAACACAGAGATATACAGTAGTATTAGCCAGTATACAGTAGTATCAGCCAGCTACTGGAAGGTAACCGCAGAGATATACAGTAGTATCAGCCAGCTATGGGAAGGTAACCACAGAGGTATACAGTAGTATCAGCCAGTATACTGTAGCACACCTATGGAATGGTTAAAGACAAAAGCCCTGAGAGAAGGAGAGGACCTCTGGTTTGAGGAGCTGCAGTTCACTGCTTAGATATGCCACTGGGTTCTCATTCGTATTGTGACTGAGATTGGTGGACTCATGCTCTCTTGCTCCCTCTCACTGTTTCTCACCCTTACATACTTTATTCTCTCTCAGTATCTCTTTTTTCTCTCTCTTCCTATCACTCACCCTGCTCTCCCTCTCTCGCTGTCCCTCTCTCTCCTGCTGTCCCTCTCTATCCCGCTCTCCCTCTCTCCCTCTCTCGCTCTCCCTCTCTCCCTGTCCCTCTCTCTCTCCTGCTGTTCCTCTCTATCCCGCTCTCCCTCTCTCCCTCTCTCGCTGTTCCTCTCTGTCCCTCTGTCTCCCTTCATTAGTGACATTTTCCAGACCCTAAAGCACGTCTGATAAATATCAAACCACTTCCGCCTGGAGCAGAGAAGAACAGAGAGAAAGATGGAGCTCTTTAGCCATATTTCCTTTAACAAATTGCCAACCTGCCATGAAATCAATGCCCATGCAGCACAGCCGCACGCACAAACAAGCTGCATTTGAACCAAAAGGGGAAAAACTCATTACTCAACCAAATAGAAAATAGCATCATCTTCAAACCCTGCTTCCCATTTGTACATTTAGTACATTAATATCCTGTCCTTATGGAACACGGGGTTAGAAAAGCCACTGAACAGATCCAGCTCCCTCTCTTACCTGTCTCTGTGATGGTCTCGCTCTCTCCCGCCGCTGGCTCTAGCCCTCGTCTCTTCTAAACAACCATGCCCTCCTATTTGGGCTTGCCGATGCCAAACGGATCAGACTCGTGTCTGGTTCAGGTTCAGGTAGCGATGTTGGGGGAATCAGAATCAGGGGGTCCTCCCAGTAAGCTGACCAGCGTAATGGCTCTCCACAGCTCTCCCTCTCTCCCAGGTCATTTCAGCCTTTTGGCAGCAGTGACAGTGTCATGCAGCGATCAGAGTGTTGTGGGAAGGGACGAGGTGTTTAACAACAGGAACACCTCCCATACGTTTCAGGCTGCAGCCGGTGGTAATGGGAGGCTGTGGCTGCTCGGAATAAGGCTCACTACTTGGCCGCTCATGTGGAGTTTCCTCTGGCTCCCGTAGTCTCCCTCTGTGCCGGCTCTGCTCTGCCTGTCTGTCTGCTTGCCTGCCTGTCTCTTACTGAGACCGCTGCTTGTGGCTGCGATGAGTGAGAGAGAGAGTGCGTGCACCAGAAAAGGAGCAAGAACACTGGGGAGGGAGAGCAGGAAAGGCAGAGAGAGACGGAGATAGAGAGAGGGAGCGGGAGGGAGCGGGAGAGAGAGATAGAGAGAGGGAGCGGGAGAGGGAGATAGAGAGAGGGAGCGAGAAGGAGCGGGAGATAGAGAGAGGGAGAGGGAGATAGAGAGAGGGAGCTGGAGAGGGAGATAGAGAGAGGGAGCGAGAGGGAGCTGGAGAGGGAGATAGAGAGAGGGAGCGAGAGGGAGCGGGAGATAAAGAGAGGGAGCGAGAGGGAGCTGGAGAGGGAGATAGAGAGAGGGAGCGAGAGGGAGCGGGAGATAGAGAGAGGGAGCGAGAGGGAGCTGGAGAGGGAGATAGAGAGAGGGAGCGAGAGGGAGCGGGAGATAAAGAGAGGGAGCGAGAGGGAGCTGGAGAGGGAGATAGAGAGGGAAAGGGAACTAGAGCGGGAGAGGGGAGAGAGAGAGAGAGAGAGAGAGAGAGAGAGAGAGAGAGAGAGAGAGAGAGAGAGAGCATTGTCTCCTGCTCTATCGACATCAATCAATCAGGAAATGAGTCAGTCATAACCAGAGGTGTGTGTGTAACTTGTAGTAGAACTGTGATGTCTCTATCCACCGTACAGTCCTGGGCAGACATGCCCATACAGCTAAAAAATGCTTGTTTTGTAATATTTTGTACTTTTACTCTTTTTGGTGGTATCCAATTGGTAGTTACAGTCAGAGGCAAAGGCCGAGAGCCATGCGTCCTCCAAAACACGACCCCGCCAAGCCACACTGCTTCTTGACAGACTGCTCACTTAACCCGGAAGCCAGCCGCACCAATGTGTCAAAGGAAACACCATCCAGCTGATGACTGAAGTCAGCATGCAGGCCCCCGGCCCGCCAAAAGGAGTTATTAAAGCACGATGTGACAAGGAAATCCTGGTCGGCCAAACCCTCCCCTAACCCAGACGACGCTGGGCCAATTGTGCACCGCCTCATGGGTCTCCCGGTTACGGCAGGTTGTGACACAGCCTGGGATCAAACCTGGGTCTGTAGTGATGCCTCAAGCAGTGTCTTAGACCGCTGCGCCACTGCGGAGGCCCTAAAACTTGTCCGTGATAAGATTTTAACACGCAACCTATGTGTTGCTAGACATTTGCGTTAAATTGGTATCATATGTTTCAAACTACAATTCCGATGATGTGGGATCATCAACTAAAAAATTTGGTCGGGGGCCAGAACATCATCACCAATCATGTGTAGACTGCATATTGCCTGCATGGGAATACTTGAGAACATATTTTAAAATTAAAATCAATAGAAGCTGATATCCTGGTGTTTTTACAGTCTTTTATGGCCAACAATGAAAATTCTAAATTATTATTATTTTTTTAATCTGAAAACTTGGGGGCCAAATAAAGTTGGAGATATGTTATGAATTCCTAACAGGTGGCTAGTGTAACACATAATACTAATATGAGTGTCCCAGATTTTTGTTTGTTATTTTACTTCTAGTCTATGAGACGAGGCTGCTCCCTCTCGCACTGCCCTCTGGAAATATACCTCACACACAGAGAGGAGGGGAGGGGAGGGGAGGGAGGGGAGGGGAGGGCTCCTGCAGTGTGGCAGTCCTCCATAAAGCCTCCAGGCAGGTGGGCCATTTGACTTCAGAGAGAGGAGAGAGAGAGAGGGAGAGAGATAGAGAGAGAGGGGAAGAGAGAGAGACACAGAGAGAGAGAGAGACACACACAGAGAGAGAGAGAGAGACAGAGAGAGAGAGAGACAGAGAGAGAGAGAGAGAGAGAGAGACAGAGAGAGAGAGAGAGACATAGAGAGAGACAGACAGAGAGAGAGACAGAGACAGAGAGAGAGATAGAGATAGAGAGACAGAGAGAGATAGAGATAGAGAGAGAGATGGGATCAAATACTACATTTTAGTAGACAAGTTCAGTGCAGTTCTGTGGCCTATTGTATCATCTCTGTCTGTGTTAGCCCATGATAATGCTTTAGCTCTCACAGACTACTGTTGCCAATAACAATGATTCATACAATAATAAAGGGAAAGATGGATAGAGAGACCAGATAAGACGGAGTGAGAGAGAGAGGGAAAAACTAAGGATTGTGATGTAAGGAGAGGGAAAGTAGAAGAGAGAGAGAGAGAGAGAGAGAGAGAGAGAGAGAGAGAGAGAGAGAGAGAGAGAGAGAGAGAGAGGTGTTTAGTATGCAGCCTGTGCTCCCTGGTCCTTCAACACAACAGAATACATCAGATCTCTCTGTATATCAGATCTCTCTATATATCAGATATCTCTATATATCAGATCTCTCTATACATCGGATCTCTCTATATATCAGATCTCTATATATCGGATCTCTCTATATATCAGATCTCTCTATATATCAGATCTCTCTTACATCAGATCTCTCTATATATCAGATCTCTCTATATATCAGATCTCTCTATATATCAGATCTCTTTATATATCAGATCTCTATACATCAGATCTCTCTATACATCAGATCTCTCTATATATCAGATCTCTCTATATATCAGATCTCTCTATATATCAGATCTCTCTATACATCAGATCTCTCTATGTATCAGATCTCTATATATCGGATCTCTCTATATATCAGATCTCTCTATATATCAGATCTCTCTATATATCAGATCTCTCTATATATCAGATCTCTCTATACATCAGATCTCTCTATGTATCAGATCTCTATATATCGGATCTCTCTATATATCAGATCTCTCTATACATCAGATCTCTCTATGTATCAGATCTCTATATATCGGATCTCTCTATATATCAGATCTCTCTATATATCGGATCTCTCTATATATCAGATCTCTCTATATATCAGATCTCTCTATATATCAGATCTCTCTATACATCAGATCTCTCTATATATCAGATCTCTCTATATATCAGATCTCTATACATCAGATCTCTCTATACATCAGATCTCTCTATATATCAGATCTCTCTATATATCAGATCTCTCTATACATCAGATCTCTCTATGTATCAGATCTCTCTATATATCAGATCTCTATATATCAGATCTCTCTATATATCAGATCTCTCTATATATCAGATCTCTCTATATATCAGATCTCTATATATCAGATCTCTCTATATATCAGATCTCTCTATATATCAGATCTCTCTATACATCAGATCTCTCTATGTATCAGATCTCTCTATATATCAGATCTCTATATATCAGATCTCTCTATATATCAGATCTCTCTATATATCAGATCTCTCTATACATCAGATCTCTCTATGTATCAGATCTCTCTATATATCAGATCTCTCTATACATCAGATCTCTCTATATATCAGATCTCTCTATATATCAGATCTCTCTATATATCAGATCTCTCTATGTATCAGATCTCTCTATATATCAGATCTCTATATATCAGATCTCTCTATATATCAGATCTCTCTATATATCGGATCTCTCTATATATCAGATCTCTCTATATATCAGATCTCTCTATATATCGGATCTCTCTATGTATCAGATCTCTCTATATATCAGATCTCTCTATGTATCAGATCTCTCTATATATCAGATCTCTCTATATATCAGATCTCTCTATACATCAGATATCTCTATATATCAGATCTCTATATATCAGATCTCTCTATATATCAGATCTCTCTATATATCAGATCTCTCTATATATCAGATCTCTCTATACATCAGATATCTCTATATATCAGATCTCTCTATATATCAGATCTCTCTATATATCAGATCTCTCTATATATCAGATCTCTATATATCGGATCTCTCTATATATCAGATCTCTCTATATATCAGATCTCTCTATATATCAGATCTCTCTATATATCAGATCTCTCTATATATCAGATCTCTATATATATCAGATCTCTCTATGTATCAGATCTCTCTATATATCGGATCTCTCTATATATCAGATCTCTCTATATATCAGATCTCTCTATATATCAGATCTCTCTATATATCAGATCTCTATATATCGGATCTCTATATATATCAGATCTCTCTATATATCAGATCTCTCTATATATCAGATCTCTCTATATATCAGATCTCTCTATATATCAGATCTCTCTATATATCAGATCTCTCTATATATCAGATCTCTCTATATATCAGATCTCTCTATGTATCAGATCTCTCTATATATCAGATATCTCTATATATCAGATCTCTCTATGTATCAGATCTCTCTAACTCTTCCTTTCTCCCCTTCTCTCACTCTTTCCCTCCCTCCATGTGTGTGCTGAATGAGATGGTTCTGCTGTCTGCCTGATGGAAGAGAGGAAGGAAGGAAGGAAGGGGAAAATAGTAGAATGAATAAATAAATGAATGATTGATTGAATTAATGAAGAAATGAATGCATGAAAGAGGGGAGGGATGGAGAAAGGGATGGTTGTTACCAGGGTGATCCTTCTCTGAGAGGTTTGTTGACAAGCATCTCTCACTCAGCCTGACAACATAAACATGTCTCAGACCATCTCTCACTCAGCCTGACAACATAAACATGTCTCAGACCATCTCTAACTCAGCCTGACAACATAAACATGTCTCAGACCATCTCTCACTCAGCCTGACAACATAAACATGTCTCAGATCATCTCTCACTCAGCCTGAAAACATGAACATGTCTCAGATCATCTCTCACTCAGCCTGAAAACATGAACAAGTCTAGTATCAGAACTTTATCAAAGCATCCGTTTCTTAGCCACAAATCTTGAGATAACATTTTACTTGTGTCTCAAACATTGATTTAGCATACACATGCCAGTATGCATACACATGCCAGTATGCATACACATGCCAGTATGCATACACATGCCAGTATGCATTCACATGTCAGTATGCATACACATGCCAGTATGCATTCACATGCCAGTATGCATACACATGCCAGTATGCATACGCATACCAGTATGCATTCACATGCCAGTATGCATACACATGCCAGTATGCATACACATGCCAGTATGCATACACATGCCAGTATGCATACACATGCCAGGCATACTGATAACGTGTAATTTCAAGTATGCAACACGTGTCCCTCAAGCATTCAGTTAACATAATCTGTTTGTCTGATGTGCAGTCTGATGCATGTATTAATGTGAACATAGTATTTCTATAAAACATTTTTTTTAAACATTTATTTAACTTTATTTAACTAAGCAAGTCAGTTAAGAACAAATTCTTATTTAGAATGACGGCCTACATACAGCGCATTCGGAAAGTATTCAGACCCCTTGGCTTTTTCCACATTTTGTTACTTTACAGCCGTATTCTAAAATAGATTACATTGTTTCCCCCTCATCAATCTACACACAATACCCCATAATGACATCACAATACCGAATAATGACATCACAATACCCCATAATGACATCCCAATACCCCATAATGACGAAGCAAAAAAAGTTTTTTAGAAATGCTTGCTAATTCACTCAAAATAAAAAACTGAGATAAATCATTTGAATACAGTACCAGTCCAAAGTTTGGGCACACCTACTCATTCCATTCATTCATTTTTTTTATTTTATTTTAAACTATTTTCTACATCGTAGAATAATAGTGAAGACATCAAAACTATGAAATAACACACATGATATCATGTTGTAACCAAAAAAAGTGTTAAACAAATCAAAATATATTTTATATTTGAGATTCTTCAAAGCAGCCACCCTTTGCCTTAATGAATGCTTTGCACATTCTTGGTATTCTCTCAACCAACGCCATGAGGTAGTGACCTGGAATGCATTTAAATGATTAACAGTTGTGCTATGTTAAAAGTTCATTTGTGGAATTGCTTTCCTTCTTAATGCTTTTGAGCCAATCAGTTGTGTTATGACAAGTTAGGGGTGGTATACAGAAGATAGCCCTATTTGGTAAAATACCAAGTTCATATTATGGCAAGAACAGCTCAAATAAGCATGGATAAACAACAGTCCTTCATCACTTTAAGACATGAAGGTCAGTCAATACGGAAAATTCCAAGAACTTCGAAAGTTTATTCAAGTGCAGTCGCAAAAACCATCAAGCTCTATGATGAAACTGGCTCTCATGAGGACCGCCACAGGAAAGGAAGAAACAGAGGTACCTCTGCTGCAGAGGATAAGTTCATTAGAGTTACCAGCCTCAGATTGCAGGTCAAATAAATGCTTCACGGAGCTCAAGTAACAGACACATCTCAACATCAACTACTCAGAGGAGACTGCGTGAATCAGGTCTTCATGGTTGAATTGCTGCACAAAAAAAACACTACTAAAGGACACCAATAAAAAGAAGAGACTTGCTTGGGCCAAGAAACACACACCCACACCCACGATCTCTCCATATTCCACATTCTCTCCACAGAGGATTCTGTGCATCATATACTGAACAAAAATATAGATTTCAAAGTGTTTACTGAGTTACTGTTCATATATGGAAATAAGTCCATTGAAATAAATGTGTTAGGTTCTAATCTATGGATTTCACATGACGGGGCAGGGGCTTAGCCATGGGTGGGCCTTAGGAGGTCAAAGGCCCACCCACTTGGCCATCAGGCCCATCCACCGTTAAGCCAGGCCCAGCCAATCAGAATTAGTTTTTCACAACAAAAGGGCTTTAATTACAGACAGAAATACTCCTCATCACCAAATCCGCAAATCCCTCCGATGATGCCTCAGGTGAAGAAACTAGATGGGGAGGTCCTAGGCTGGAGTGGTTACACATGGCTTGTGTATTGCCAAATTCTCTAAAACAACGTTGTAGGAAGCTTATGGTAGAGAAATGAACATTCAGTTTTCTGGCAGCAGCTCCGGTGGACATTCCTGCAGTCAGCATGCCAATTGCACGCTTCCTCAACGCTTGAGACATCTGTAGCGTTGTGTTGCATGACAAATCTGCACATTTTAAAGTGGCCTTTTATTGTCCACAGCACAAGATGCACCTGTGTGATTATTGTGCTGTTTAATCAGTTTATTGATATGCCACACCTGTGAGGTGGATGATTTGTCTTGGCTAAGGAGAAATGCTCATTAACTTGTTAGGGCTAGGGTCCTTTTTTCTAATTTTCCGCCTGACTGAAGTGCCCAAAGTAAACTGCCTGTTTCCCAGGCCCTGAAGCCAGGATATGCATATAATGGGTACCATTGGAAAGAAAACACTTTGAAGTTTGTAGAAATGTTAAAATAATGTAGGAGACTATAACACAATAGATATGGTAGGAGAAAATCCAAAGATAAAGCAACCAGAATTATTTTGGGGGGGCGAGGATTACTCATCGATGGCCCCAACTAAACAGAATTTTTGGGATAAAGAAGGATTTTCGCTAACAAAACGACACTACATGTCATAGCTGGGACCCTTTGGATGACAAATCAGAGGAAGATTTTCAAAAAGTAAGTGAATATTTAATCGCTATTTGTGAATTTATGAAACCTGTGCCGGTGGAAAATGATTTTGATGTGGGGTGCCGTCCTCAAACAATCACATGGCATGCTTTCGCTGTAATGGCTACTATAAATCAGACAGTGCAGTTAGATTAACAAGAATTTAAGCTTTCAACCGATATAAGACACTTGTATGTACCTAAATGTTGAATATCCATAATTTTTATGATTATTTATTGAATTGCAGGCCCTCCAGTTTCACCGGAAGTTGTCCTGCTAGCAGGATGCCTAGCCCCAATTAACAGGGATGTAAACAAATTAGTGCACAAAATCTGAGCGAAATAAGCTTTTTGTGCGTGTTGAACATTTTCTTGGATTTTTTATTTCAGCTCATGAAACATGGGACCAACCCTTTACATATTGTGTATATATACTGTTCAGTGTATAATGCATTTTGCATGATGATGTGAATGGTGACACTTTGCTTTTTGAAAGTCCAATATCTTGAAAACTTGACTGCTGACATGCAAAACATTTTGGGACTTTATCAACACTGAACTAATGAAAAAAATAAGAGTTTTTTTGGGTGGAGTTTCTGTTCAAGAGGCAGTGCAGCATAAAGTGAACAGGGAACAGTTCAGTGCTGCAGCATTCACCTAAAGCTCAGTCAAGCCAGGTGTGTAGGCAGAAGTAGGGCTCTTGCAGTGACCGGTCATTCTTCAAGCTCTGATGCTGCTGATTAGTCATTAGTAACCTACCAAACTTGATAACTGTCTGGTACTCAGTATTCTATTGTCCCTCTAATCACTCTGACATTAAATGTATGTGTCATAGAAAATCTAACCAAACACATGAGCTCATGTTGTGCTACATTTTTATAGGCTGTCATTGTGTGAGAAACAGAGTTTTGATGGCCTCTATTAAAAAGAGGATCCCATCAGCTTTCTATAGGCCAGGCCACGTATGTTAATTTCTCAACTTTCCTAATATTAAGCACATTGCTTCGCTTTACAACAGGAGTATAGCCTACCTGGATGGCATGGAAATGAACCAAGGGAAAAGCGTCCTTCATTCGCTTTTTAATAGATTACATGTCTTTTTTTTTGTCCCATGCCCCTGTTCTGAGACAGGTGCATGATAATGGTCCATTCTAAATCAAAACTAATTTCACACCTATAATATTTATTATATTTAAAGAGAACATTAAATTAAGAATAGTCTGATGGGTGACAATATAAGCCTATCACCTGTGAATGATGTATTATCACCTGTGAATGATGTATTATCACCTGTGAATGATGTATTATCACCTGTGAATGACACCCAGCTAGTGTGCAGTAAGGTAAGAAACAGCGCATACCTTTTATTTGCTACTTTTCCAAATCATAGTTGCACACCTCTTGTAGTCTAGCCCATAGGCCTACATGTTCTGATAAGATTTGTACCACAATAAAAGTGGTTAAAATAATTTATTAAAATGAAGCACATTAATCCGCTTTACCGGTGTAGAGCCTAACTGGCATATATTGTCACGCCCTGATCTGTTTCACCTGTCCTTGTGCTTGTCTCCACCTCCCTCCAGGTGTCACCCATCTTCCTCATTATCCCCTGTGTTTTCTGTCTGTTTGTTGCCAGTTCATCTTGTTTGTTCAAGCTTACCAGCGTTTTGTCTCAGCTCCTGGTTTTCCCTAGTCTCTCTTTTTCTCGTCTTCCTGGTTTTTGACCTTTGCCTTTCCTGACCCTGTACCCGCCCACCTGACCTGACCCTGAGCCTGCCTGCCATCCTGTACTTACTTACTGACTTTATTATCCCCATGGGGAAATTTTGTTGCAGTGTCATGTACACGTTTAAAGTTCCGTTTAAATACAAAACAAAATTGACAATACAACTTTCATAACCAATACATACCAATAAAACATATTTTTAAAGACTAGCCTGCTGGCCTTACTGAGTTGATAGGAACATTAGCCTGAGCTATTTAGGATGGATATCACACCTGGCACAAATGATTGTCAAGTTCTGTTTTACCTGCTGAGGGGTGCCTTATACCTGCACCCAGAGAGGAGTACCTTGACCTCTACTCTGGATTATCGACCCCTGCCTGCCTTGACCAGTTGTTTCCCTGCCCCTGCTGTTGTAATAAACATTGTTACTTCACACAGTCTGCACTTGGTTCTTACCTTGATGCATGATATAAAAAGGCAGCGCTTAAGTTTCAGGTTTGGGGAAGATCATTTTCACAAAAATGAACCTTTTATAATAAAGAATTATGTGCATAATCGTATTTACGGTGACTTTTGAGAACAGTGTTTTCCTGCTAATTGATTGCATTTTGGAACATTCGTGCTTATAGCCTAGTGTTGTGTTCGCATTGCTGTGCTTATAATGTGAAGAAATAGCCTAATAGTTAAGCTAAATGTTCTGGTCTGTTGCATCAGCCTCGTTACTTTTAAATGTTTTTGTTGATGCAAGCGGTTGTATTAAACTGTCCCAGTTTATTTTTGGAATATTTATTTATTGCACAGAAGGACAAGTTGACCAATAGAATAGGTCAACGTTTGTACTATGGGGGATAGTCGTTTGACATATGCTAGTGCTTCTCCTGTCATTAGTCCTACTCATCTTATTGGCTGATGGAAAGTGCTTCTCCTGTCATTAGTCCTACTCATCTTATTGGCTGATGGAAAGTGTTAGTCCTTATCTTATTGGCTGATGGAAAGTATTAGTCCTTATCTTATTGGCTGATGGAAAGTAAATGTGGACAGTTTTTCTAATTTCTTCAATATGCTCCTCAGAATTCGATAAGAGGGATGTGATCAGTGGCGTCCCTGACGTGTTTGTCTTCACTTGTAGCCTGTGAGAAGGACTGGTCACGTGACGCCATTGGCTAATAAGAATTTAGATATCTGAGAGAGCCATGTGAGTGAGAGGTGCTTTGGAGCACAGCAGCCAGGAGAAGGGAATTATAATGATTATATTCAGCCCAAGGGCACAACGGCCACTTTGGCCACAAAAGCCATTCATTTTTTAGGGGGAATTATGGCCCCACAAGGTGGATGCCGCCAGGGAATTCGAGGCCTGTTTTGAAAATGATCAAGTGCTTGTCAAATTGTGAATGAGAGACTGATGAAGTGTGTGCAGCCTGCACAATAAACTAATTAGAGCTCATGCCTTTCACAAAACTTTGTTTCAAATCATCATTAGAGCAGCATCATGCAGCTTTAGAATGTAGAAAAAATCTAAACATATAGGCCAATGTTTTGTATCACAACTAAAGTTACATAAATAACTCTAAATGAAGCATATAGGAGGACCTGTTACTTTGTTAACTGCTCAACAAGGAACGGCCGCATGTGAGCACTCCCTCAAATCATTTGGAGAAAATATCCTTTCTATTTTATTCAGCTGTGTTCAATTGTATTCTGCATACTATAATATAATATTAATGCCATGGTATTCTAAGCAAATCGTGTCTGCTAAATGAACTAGTGTAGCCCACGGCCATATGGCAAAGCCATATCAGGGCTGAACATAAGTACAATTTAGAGTATGCTTTTCTTCTGAAATAGACTATATTTTCTTTAGACCTGTCTAAAATATGATGGTGCATCAGTGGCTTGTAGGATATGCGTGGAAGGCAGATGCCAAGCGTGTTTATGTTAATTAACAGTAAATTGCCATGAGACCGGCAGTTATTTGCTTGACAATCACCAGCTGACGAAATTTAATGACCGCCACAGCCCTAGGCAGAAGTCAGCTCATCTGACAACAGGCCTGTAATCAACTATCAGATTAGTTTGTAGGAGAAAGCTAGAACAGAGAAGAACCAGAGATATAGATAGTGAGTTAGAGGAGACTGTAGTGTGAGGAGTAGAGGTAGAGATAGTCAGTGAGTTAGGAGACTGTAGTGTGAGGGGTAGAGGTAGAGATAGTCAGTGAGGTAGGAGAGTGTAGAGTCTGAGGGGTAGAGATAGTCAGTGAGGTAGGAGAGTGTAGAGTCTGAGGGGTAGAGATAGTCAGTGAGGTAGGAGAATGTAGAGTCTGAGGGGTAGAGATAGTCAGTGAGGTAGAGGAGACTGTAGACTGTGAGGGGTAGAGATAGTCAGTGAGGTAGGAGAGTGTAGAGTCTGAGGGGTAGAGGTAGAGATAGTCAGTGAGGTAGGATAATGTAGTGTGAGGGGTAGAGGTTGAGATAGTCAGTGAGGTAGGAGAGTGTAGTGTGAGGGGTAGAGGTTGAGATAGTCAGTGAGGTAGGAGAGTGTAGTGTGAGGGGTAGAGGTAGAGATAGTCAGTGAGGTAGGAGAGTGTAGTGTGAGGGGTAGAGGTAGCGATAGTCAGTGAGGTATGAGAATGTAGTGTGAGGGGTAGAGGTAGAGATAGTCAGTGAGGTAGGAGACTGTAGTGTGAGGGGTAGAGGTAGATATAGTCAGTGAGGTAGGAGAGTGTAGTGTGAGGGGTAGAGGTAGAGATAGTCAGTGAGGTAGGAGACTGTAGTGTGAGGGGTAGAGGTAGATATAGTCAGTGAGGTAGGAGAGTGTAGTGTGAGGGGTAGAGGTAGAGATAGTCAGTGAGGTAGGAGAGTGTAGTGTGAGGGGTAGAGGTAGAGATTGTAGTGTGAGGGGTAGAGGTAGAGATAGTCAGTGAGGTAGGAGAGTGTAGAGTGTGAGGGGTAGAGGTAGAGATTGTAGTGTGAGGGGTAGAGGTAGAGATAGTCAGTGAGGTAGGAGAGTGTAGAGTGTGAGGGGTAGAGGTAGAGATAGTCAGTGAGGTAGGAGAGTGTAGTGTCTGAGGGGTAGAGATAGTCAGTGAGGTAGGAGAGTGTAGTGTGAGGGGTAGAGGTAGAGATAGTCAGTGAGGTAGGAGAGTGTAGTGTGAGGGGTAGAGATAGTCAGTGAGGTAGGAGAGTGTAGTGTGAGGGGTAGAGGTAGAGATAGTCAGTGAGGTAGGAGAGTGTAGTGTGAGGGGTAGAGATAGTCAGTGAGGTAGGAGAGTGTAGTGTGAGGGGTAGAGGTAGAGATAGTCAGTGAGGTAGGAGAATGTAGTGTGAGGGGTAGAGGTAGAGATAGTCAGTGAGGTAGGAGAGTGTAGTGTGAGGGGTAGAGATAGTCAGTGAGGTAGGAGAGTGTAGTGTGAGGGGTAGAGGTAGAGATAGTCAGTGAGGTAGGAGAGTGTAGAGTCTGAGGGGTAGAGATAGTCAGTGAGGTAGGAGAATGTAGAGTCTGAGGGGTAGAGATAGTCTGTGAGGTAGGAGAGTGTAGTGTGAGAGGTAGAGGTAGAGATAGTCAGTGAGGTAGGAGAGTGTAGAGTCTGAGGGGTAGAGATAGTCAGTGAGGTAGGAGAATGTAGAGTCTGAGGGGTAGAGATAGTCTGTGAGGTAGGAGAGTGTAGTGTGAGGGGTAGAGGTAGAGATAGTCAGTGAGGTAGGAGAATGTAGTGTGAGGGGTAGAGGTAGAGATAGTCAGTGAGGTAGGAGAGTGTAGTGTGAGGGGTAGAGATAGTCAGTGAGGTAGGAGAGTGTAGTGTGAGGGGTAGAGGTAGAGATAGTCAGTGAGGTAGGAGAGTGTAGAGTCTGAGGGGTAGAGATAGTCAGTGAGGTAGGAGAATGTAGAGTCTGAGGGGTAGAGATAGTCTGTGAGGTAGGAGAGTGTAGTGTGAGAGGTAGAGGTAGAGATAGTCAGTGAGGTAGAGGAGACTGTAGACTGTGAGGGGTAGAGATAGTCAGTGAGGTAGGAGAGTGTAGAGTCTGAGGGATAGAGGTAGAGATAGTCAGTGAGGTAGGATAATGTAGTGTGAGGGGTAGAGGTAGAGATAGTCAGTGAGGTAGGATAATGTAGTGTGAGGGGTAGAGGTAGCGATAGTCAGTGAGGTAGGAGAATGTAGTGTGAGAGGTAGAGATTGTAGACTGTGAGGGGTAGAGTTAGAGATAGTCAGTGAGGTTGAAGGGGACTGTAGACTGTGAGGGGTAGAGGAAGAGATATTCAGTGAGTTAGGTGAGACTAGAGTTGAGGGTTAGAGGTAGAGATAGTGAGTTAAGGGAGACTGGGGAGAGTGTGTTTATCTGACAGGAAAACAGAACAGTGTTTGATGTCAGCAGAGTCCTAACAGATGGTAATTCCTTTTCACCACTGGCTGGAAGATCGCGGCATTACTAATGCTCTAAGCAAACTCAAACACACATGAATGAAGACATGCATACACACACACACACACACACACAGAGACGCATACACATATTATGAACTCAACCATACAAACACACACACCATCAGGCCCTGATCAAAAGTAGTACACAACATAGGGCATGGAGTGCCGTTTGGAATGCAGCCGGAGACCCACTATACTGATGATGAGTCAGGGAAAAGACTTTGATCTTTAAAGTGATGCAATAGATGTCGACTGGTTACTATCCCACTGATCCCACTGTCTGATCCCACTGTCTGATCCCACTGTCTGATCCCACTGTCTGATCCCACTGATCCCACTGTCTGATCCCACTGATCCCACTGTCTGATCCCACTGTCTGATCCTACTGTCTGATCCCACTGTCTGATCTCTGTGGTTGTATAGAGGTTAGCTGGTTACTATCCCACTGATCCCACTGTCTGATCCCACTGTCTGATCCCACTGTCTGATCCCACTGTCTGATCCCACTGATCCCACTGTCTGATCCCACTGATCCCACTGTCTGATCCCACTGTCTGATCCTACTGTCTGATCCCACTGTCTGATCTCTGTGGTTGTATAGAGGTTAGCTGGTTACTATCCCACTGATCCCACTGTCTGATCCCACTGTCTGATCCCACTGTCTGATCCCACTGTCTGATCCCACTGATCCCACTGTCTGATCCCACTGATCCCACTGTCTGATCCCACTGTCTGATCCCACTGTCTGATCCCACTGTCTGATCTCTGTGGTTGTATAGAGGTTAGCTGGTTACTATCCCACTGATCCCACTGTCTGATCCCACTGTCTGATCCCACTGTCTGATCCCACTGTCTGATCCCACTGATCCCACTGTCTGATCCCACTGATCCCACTGTCTGATCCCACTGTCTGATCCCACTGTCTGATCCCACTGTCTGATCTCTGTGGTTGTATAGAGGTTAGCTGGTTACTGTCCCACTGATCCCACTGTCTGATCCCACTGTCTGATCCCACTGTCTGATCCCACTGTCTGATCTCTGTGGTTGTATAGAGGTTAGCTGGTTACTATCCCACTGTCTGATCCCTGTGGTTGTATAGAGGTTAGCTGGTTACTATCCCACTGATCCCACTGTCTGATCCCACTGTCTGATCCCACTGTCTGATCCCACTGTCTGATCCCACTGTCTGATCTCTGTGGTTGTATAGAGGTTAGCTGGTTACTATCCCACTGATCCCACTGTCTGATCCCACTGTCTGATCTCTGTGGTTATATAGAGGTTAGCTGGTTACTATCCCACTGATCCCACTGTCTGATCTCTGTGGTTGTATAGAGGTTAGCTGGTTACTATCCCACTGATCCCACTGTCTGATCTCTGTGGTTGTATAGAGGTTAGCTGGTTACTATCCCACTGATCCCACTGTCTGATCCTACTGTCTGATCTCTGTGGTTGTATAGAGGTTAGCTGGTTACTATCCCACTGATCCCACTGTCTGATCCCACTGTCTGATCCCACTGTCTGATCCCACTGTCTGATCCCACTGTCTGATCTCTGTGGTTGTATAGAGGTTAGCTGGTTACTATCCCACTGATCCCACTGTCTGATCCTACTGTCTGATCTCTGTGGTTGTATAGAGGTTAGCTGGTTACTATCCCACTGATCCCACTGTCTGATCCCACTGTCTGATCCCACTGTCTGATCCCACTGTCTGATCCCACTGTCTGATCTCTGTGGTTGTATAGATGTTAGCTGGTTACTATCCCACTGTCTGATCCCTGTGGTTGTATAGAGGTTAGCTGGTTACTATCCCACTGATCCCACTGTCTGATCCCACTGTCTGATCCCACTGTCTGATCCCACTGTCTGATCCCGCTGTCTGATCCCACTGTCTGATCCCACTGTCTGATCTCTGTGGTTGTATAGAGGTTAGCTGGTTACTATCCCACTGATCCCACTGTCTGATCCCACTGTCTGATCCCACTGTCTGATCCCACTGTCTGATCCCACTGTCTGATCCCACTGTCTGATCTCTGTGGTTGTATAGAGGTTAGCTGGTTACTATCCCACTGATCCCACTGTCTGATCTCTGTGGTTGTATAGAGGTTAACTGGTTACTATCCCACTGATCCCACTGTCTGATCCCACTGTCTGATCTCTGTGGTTGTATAGAGGTTAGCTGGTTACTATCCCACTGATCCCACTGTCTGATCCCACTGTCTGATCTCTGTGGTTGTATAGAGGTTAGCTGGTTACTATCCCACTGATCCCACTGTCTGATCCCACTGTCTGATCTCTGTGGTTGTATAGAGGTTAGCTGGTTACTATCCCACTGTCTGATCCCTGTGGTTGTATAGAGGTTAGCTGGTTACTATCCCACTGATCCCACTGTCTGATCCCACTGTCTGATCCCACTGTCTGATCCCACTGTCTGATCCCACTGTCTGATCTCTGTGGTTGTATAGAGGTTAGCTGGTTACTATCCCACTGATCCCACTGTCTGATCTCTGTGGTTGTATAGAGGTTAGCTGGTTACTATCCCACTGATCCCACTGTCTGATCTCTGTGGTTGTATAGAGGTTAGCTGGTTACTATCCCACTGATCCCACTGTCTGATCTCTGTGGTTGTATAGAGGTTAGCTGGTTACTATCCCACTGATCCCACTGTCTGATCTCTGTGGTTGTATAGAGGTTAGCTGGTTACTATCCCACTGATCCCACTGTCTGATCTCTGTGGTTGTATAGAGGTTAGCTGGTTACTATCCCACTGATCCCACTGTCTGATCCCTGTGGTTGTATAGAGGTTAGCTGGTTACTAGACGTCATAAATTCCTAAAGATCTCATCATGGACACACAGCATAGAGAGAGTACATTTTCATAGAGAACAGGGGAATTTCTTCCTCCTCACAGAACTCGAGGTCCTAACAAATTTCCTGTTCCGGAAGAAGTATAGAAGATCGGTGAAGAATCCAGCTACGAACTGGTCCGTTTGTTACAACTTGGGGAAGCTCATGGGAGACTGTGTGGCCACATTACCATAACGCTGTTTATATAATAGCCTCAGATATGAGGTTTACATCTAATTGTTGTATAAGATGAATGAGTGAGGATGATACTGTTTATATAATAGCCTCAGATATGAGGTTTACATCTAATTGTTGTATAAGATTAATGAGTGAGTATGATACTGTTTATATAATAGCCTCAGATATGAGGTTTACATCTAATTGTTGTATAAGATTAATGAGTGAGTATGATACTGTTCACACAATTTTACAATGTGATTTTGGACTGTTTAATGAAGGAAAACTCAAAAAGGGAATTGGAGTTAACTAAATCAGAGGACCGCCCCTGAGCCCAGTTAGGGTCAGGCGTCCTGGGACAGCCCCTGAGCCCAGTTAGGGTCAGGCGTCCTGGGACAGCCCCTGAGCCCAGTTAGGGTCAGGCGTCCTGGGACAGCCCCTGAGCCCAGTTAGGATCAGGCGTCCTGGGACAGCCCCTGAGCCCAGTTAGGGTCAGGCGTCCTGGGACAGCCCCTGAGCCCAGTTAGGGTCAGGTGTCCTGGGACAGCCCCTGAGCCCAGTTAGGGTCAGATATCCTGGGACAGCCCCTGAGCCCAGTTAGGGTCAGGCGTCCTGGGACAGCCCCTGAGCCCAGTTAGGGTCAGGCGTCCTGGGACAGCCCCTGAGCCCAGTTATGGTCAGGTGTCCTGGGACAGCCCCTGAGCCCAGTTAGGGTCAGATATCCTGGGACAGCCCCTGAGCCCAGTTAGGGTCAGGCGTCCTGGGACAGCCCCTGAGCCCAGTTAGGGTCAGGCGTCCTGGGACAGCCCCTGAGCCCAGTTAGGGTCAGGTGTCCTGGGACAGCCCCTGAGCCCAGTTAGGGTCAGACCTCCTGGGATAGCCCCTGAGCCCAGTTAGGGTCAGGCGTCCTGGGACAGCCCCTGAGCCCAGTTAGGGTCAGGCGTCCTGGGACAGCCCCTGAGCCCAGTTAGGGTCAGGCGTCCTGGGACAGCCCCTGAGCCCAGTTAGGGTCAGGCGTCCTGGGACAGCCCCTGAGCCCAGTTAGGGTCAGGTGTCCTGGGACAGCCCCTGAGCCCAGTTAGGGTCAGGTGTCCTGGGACAGCCCCTGAGCCCAGTTAGGGTCAGGTGTCCTGGGACAGCCCCTGAGCCCAGTTAGGGTCAGGCGTCCTGGGACAGCCCCTGAGCCCAGTTAGGGTCAGGCGTCCTGGGACAGCCCCTGAGCCCAGTTAGGGTCAGGCGTCCTGGGACAGCCCCTGAGCCCAGTTAGGGTCAGGCGTCCTGGGACAGCCCCTGAGCCCAGTTAGGGTCAGGCGTCCTGGGACAGCCCCTGAGCCCAGTTAGGGTCAGGTGTCCTGGGACAGCCCCTGAGCCCAGTTAGGGTCAGGCGTCCTGGGACAGCCCCTGAGCCCAGTTAGGGTCAGGTGTCCTGGGACAGCCCCTGAGCCCAGTTAGGGTCAGGCGTCCTGGGACGGCCCCTGAGCCCAGTTAGGGTCAGGCGTCCTGGGACAGCCCCTGAGCCCAGTTAGGGTCAGGTGTCCTGGGACAGCCCCTGAGCCCAGTTAGGGTCAGGCGTCCTGGGACAGCCCCTGAGCCCAGTTAGGGTCAGGCGTCCTGGGACAGCCCCTGAGCCCAGTTAGGGTCAGGCGTCCTGGGACAGCCCCTGAGCCCAGTTAGGGTCAGGCGTCCTGGGACAGCCCCTGAGCCCAGTTAGGGTCAGGCGTCCTGGGACAGCCCCTGAGCCCAGTTAGGGTCAGGCGTCCTGGGACAACCCCTGAGCCCAGTTAGGGTCAGGCGTCCTGGGACAACCCCTGAGCCCAGTTAGGGTCAGGCGTCCTGGGACAGCCCCTGAGCCCAGTTAGGGTCAGGCGTCCTGGGACAGCCCCTGAGCCCAGTTAGGGTCAGGTGTCCTGGGACAGCCCCTGAGCCCAGTTAGGGTCAGGTGTCCTGGGACAGCCCCTGAGCCCAGTTAGGGTCAGGTGTCCCCTGAGCCCAGTTAGGGTCAGGCGTCCTGGGACAGCCCCTGAGCCCAGTTAGGGTCAGGCGTCCTGGGACAGCCCCTGAGCCCAGTTAGGGTCAGGTGTCCTGGGACAGCCCCTGAGCCCAGTTAGGGTCAGGTGTCCTGGGACAGCCCCTGAGCCCAGTTAGGGTCAGGTGTCCTGGGACAGCCCCTGAGCCCAGTTAGGGTCAGGTGTCCTGGGACAGCCCCTGAGCCCAGTTAGGGTCAGGTGTCCTGGGACAGCCCCTGAGCCCAGTTAGGGTCAGGTGTCCTGGGACAGCCCCTGAGCCCAGTTAGGGTCAGGTGTCCTGGGACAGCCCCTGAGCCCAGTTAGGGTCAGGTGTCCTGGGACAGCCCCTGAGCCCAGTTAGGGTCAGGTGTCCTGGGACAGCCCCTGAGCCCAGTTAGGGTCAGGTGTCCTGGGACAGCCCCTGAGCCCAGTTAGGGTCAGGTGTCCTGGGACAGCCCCTGAGCCCAGTTAGGGTCAGGTGTCCTGGAATAGCCCCTGAGCCCAGTTAGGGTCGGGCGTCCTGGGACAGCCCCTGAGCCCAGTTAGGGTCAGGCGTCCTGGGACAGCCCCTGAGCCCAGTTAGGGTCAGGCGTCCTGGGTCAGCCCCTGAGCCCAGTTAGGGTCAGGCGTCCTGGGACAGCCCCTGAGCCCAGTTAGGGTCAGGTGTCCTGGGACAGCCCCTGAGCCCAGTTAGGGTCAGGTGTCCTGGGACAGCCCCTGAGCCCAGTTAGGGTCAGGCGTCCTGGGACAGCCCCTGAGCCCAGTTAGGGTCAGGTGTCCTGGGACAGCCCCTGAGCCCAGTTAGGGTCAGGCGTCCTGGGACAGCCCCTGAGCCCAGTTAGGGTCAGGTGTCCTGGGACAGCCCCTGAGCCCAGTTAGGGTCAGGTGTCCTGGGACAGCCCCTGAGCCCAGTTAGGGTCAGGTGTCCTGGGACAGCCCCTGAGCCCAGTTAGGGTCAGGCGTCCTGGGACAGCCCCTGAGCCCAGTTAGGGTCAGGCGTCCTGGGACAGCCCCTGAGCCCAGTTAGGGTCAGGTGTCCTGGGACAGCCCCTGAGCCCAGTTAGGGTCAGGTGTCCTGGGACAGCCCCTGAGCCCAGTTAGGGTCAGGTGTCCTGGGACAGCCCCTGAGCCCAGTTAGGGTCAGGTGTCCTGGGACAGCCCCTGAGCCCAGTTAGGGTCAGGTATCCTGGGACAGCCCCTGAGCCCAGTTTGGGTCAGGTGTCCTGGGACAGCCCCTGAGCCCAGTTAGGGTCAGGCGTCCTGGGACAGCCCCTGAGCCCAGTTAGGGTCAGACCTCCTGGGATAGCCCCTGAGCCCAGTTAGGGTCAGGCGTCCTGGGACAGCCCCTGAGCCCAGTTAGGGTCAGGCGTCCTGGGACAGCCCCTGAGCCCAGTTAGGGTCAGGCGTCCTGGGACAGCCCCTGAGCCCAGTTAGGGTCAGGCGTCCTGGGACAGCCCCTGAGCCCAGTTAGGGTCAGGTGTCCTGGGACAGCCCCTGAGCCCAGTTAGGGTCAGGTGTCCTGGGACAGCCCCTGAGCCCAGTTAGGGTCAGGTGTCCTGGGACAGCCCCTGAGCCCAGTTAGGGTCAGGTGTCCTGGGACAGCCCCTGAGCCCAGTTAGGGTCAGGTGTCCTGGGACAGCCCCTGAGCCCAGTTATGGTCAGGCGTCCTGGGACAGCCCCTGAGCCCAGTTAGGGTCAGGCGTCCTGGGACAGCCCCTGAGCCCAGTTAGGGTCAGACCTCCTGGGATAGCCCCTGAGCCCAGTTAGGGTCAGGCGTCCTGGGACAGCCCCTGAGCCCAGTTAGGGTCAGGCGTCCTGGGACAGCCCCTGAGCCCAGTTAGGGTCAGGCGTCCTAGGACAGCCCCTGAGCCCAGTTAGGGTCAGGCGTCCTGGGACAGCCCCTGAGCCCAGTTAGGGTCAGGCGTCCTGGGACAGCCCCTGAGCCCAGTTAGGGTCAGGCGTCCTGGGACAGCCCCTGAAACCAGTTAGGGTCAGGCGTCCTGGGACAGCCCCTGAGCCCAGTTAGGGTCAGGTGTCCTGGGACAGCCCCTGAGCCCAGTTAGGGTCAGGCGTCCTGGGACAGCCCCTGAGCCCAGTTAGGGTCAGGCGTCCTGGGACAGCCCCTGAGCCCAGTTAGGGTCAGGCGTCCTGGGACAGCCCCTGAGCCCAGTTAGGGTCAGGCGTCCTGGGACAGCCCCTGAGCCCAGTTAGGGTCAGGCGTCCTGGGACAGCCCCTGAGCCCAGTTAGGGTCAGGCGTCCTGGGACAGCCCCTGAGCCCAGTTAGGGTCAGGCGTCCTGGGACAGCCCCTGAGCCCAGTTAGGGTCAGGCGTCCTGTGACAGCCCCTGAGCCCAGTTAGGGTCAGGCGTCCTGGGACAGCCCCTGAGCCCAGTTAGGGTCAGGCGTCCTGGGACAGCCCCTGAGCCCAGTTAGGGTCAGTCGTCCTGGGACAGCCCCTGAGCCCAGTTAGGGTCAGGTGTCCTGGGACAGTCCCTGAGCCCAGTTAGGGTCAGGTGTCCTGGGACAGCCCCTGAGCCCAGTTAGGGTCAGGCGTCCTGGGACAGCCCCTGAGCCCAGTTAGGGTCAGGTGTCCTGGGACAGCCCCTGAGCCCAGTTAGGGTCAGGCGTCCTGGGACAGCCCCTGAGCCCAGTTAGGGTCAGGCGTCCTGGGACAGCCCCTGAGCCCAGTTAGGGTCAGACCTCCTGGGACAGCCCCTGAGCCCAGTTAGGGTCAGACCTCCTGGGTTAGCCCCTGAGCCCAGTTAGGGTCAGGCGTCCTGGGACAGCCCCTTTTCTGCAATCCCGAATAAAACACAACTTTGAGAAATTATCACCAGACCATGTTTTTCACCATTAGGAGAGGACAAAGGTTGTAGACCATTGCTGAATCTTTTAACCATACCACGTGGTTAAACTCTTAGACTATCGTTACCTACAGAATTAGAACAAGTCTTTGATATGAATTACTAGTCTGCAGCTAGGAATCCCCTCTAACCACAACCGAGAGAGGGCGAGAGACAGATTATTCTACAAAAGAAACAAACTTTTCACCAGCGATCAAGACGACACACTGAGCGTAAATATATATATATTGATTGCAATTGTTCCCGAATGAGTGAGCGTTCATGTGTAAAGGATTAGCATTTCAACTGTTATAATTATTAACTCTGTAGTGACTTCTTAGTCGACCCCCACTTCCCCTTTAGTCTAACAAGCCGCCATGCCGGTTTAGCCCACTAGGGAACATTCTCCTATCATTTCTTGTAACCATATTTACTGTTTGTTTGTGCATTTCTGTGAATTACTTAGTTAGTAGTAAATAAATTATTTAAGACGATTGATGTCTCATAGTGAAGACTGGGTTCGTGCAGATAACCAACAATTTACAACGTTTGGAATGAGACTAACGTGATGTAAAGTAAATGATTAATTGATCAGATATGAAAATATCTGAAAGGTTATATTAGGAAATTATAACCTTGTATTCTGAATATTTTTCCTTGGTGCCCCGACTTCCTAGTTAATTACAGTTACATGATTAATCAGTTGATCGCGTAATACTAATTACAGAGAATCTTTGATAAAAACTAAAAGTCTTCAGTTAATGATAGTAAAGACACGACAATGAGAACGCGTGGGGAACGTTCTGTGGTGATTATTACAGAAAACACACTGTTTGATTCCTGTGGTTGTGTAGAGGACAGAACTCACACTGTCTGATTCCTGTGGTTGTGTAGAGGACAGAACTCACACTGTCTGATTCCTGTGGTTGTGTAGAGGTTGGATGTAAAGGACAGAACTCACACAGTCTGATTCCTGTGGTTGTGTAGAGGTTGGATGTAGAGGACCGAACTCACACTGTCTGATTCCTGTGGTTGTTTAGAGGACAGAACTCACACTGTCTGATTCCTGTGGTTGTGTAGAGGACAGAACTCACACTGTCTGATTCCTGTGGTTGTGTAGAGGTTGGATGTAGTGGACAGAACACACACAAACATGAATGCTTACGCGCACACACACACACACACACACACACACGAATGCACACTCACACACGCATACTCCCCTTTCCTCCTTCCCCCCTCTCTCTCCCTCCTCTGGCATTGAAAGACTTGGTCATATGTCAGGGTGGGCAGAGCTAGGGTTAGAGGGCTTATCTGGTTTAATGAATGGTTGAACAATGAAATCAGCATGACAAATGAGACTGTTAAAATACCAACTTGACCCACGGCTGAACCAGCACGACCCCAACCAGAGTCCCTAATCAGGAATTGATTGGCTGTTATTTTATACACCAAGGTTAAGTTCCCAAATGACACCTCATTCCCTATTTAGTGCACTATTTTTGACCAGGGCCTTTTGGGACACCCACCAACACCGACTGAGGAGAACAAATATAAATATACAAGGTGATTGTCAAGCTGGTATAAAGGGATCGGGAGACAGGCGCAGGAATGCGTAATAGGGTTTTTTATTTACCCAAATTACAGCGTGCCGTGTAAAGGCACGGGGATGAAGACCAAACAAACACGTAACAAGACACAGGGTTTAAAACCCAAAACAAACACGTAACAAAACACAGGGTTGAAACCCAAAACAAAAGAGCGAGGAGTACCTCGAATAAATACACCAGGATGAGACCCGTAACACACACACACACACACAATGATACCACACAGGACGAGACCCGTAACACACACAATGATACAACCCGGGACGAGACCCGTAACATACATGCACACAATGATACCACACAGGACGAGACCCGTAACACACACACACACAATGATACCACACAGGACGAGACCCGTAACACACACACACAATGATACCACACAGGACGAGACCCGTAACACACACACACAATGGTACCACACAGGACGAGACCCGTAACACACACACACAATGATACCACACAGGACGAGACCCGTAACACACACACACACACACACAATGATACCACACAGGACGAGACCCGTAACATACATGCACACAATGATACCACACAGGGCGAGACCCGTAAGATACATGCACACAATGATACCACACAGGACGAGACCCGTAACACACACACACAATGATACCACACAGGACGAGACCCGTAACACACACACACAATGATACCACACAGGACGAGACCCGTAACACACACACACAATGATACCACACAGGACGAGACCCGTAACACACACACACAATGATACCACACAGGACGAGACCCGTAACACACACACACAATGGTACAACCCGGGACGAGTCCTGTAACACACACACACAATGGTACAACCCGGGACGAGACCCGTAATCATCTGCACAATACAAGCAGCACGAAAGCCAAAACAACACAGCACAAGTACTCACACGACAAACAGACACAGCAACAATAATCGACAAGACAATGGAAACCAAAGGGCACATTTATACAATTACAATCAGGGAAATGGGGACCGGGTGTGCGTAATGACACAGTTCCAGAGTGATCCGTGACAATGATTTATATTTTTGTTTCTGTTGATGCAACGGGGATATTTACTGTGAAGGGAGGTTGTGATAGTGTTATCAATGTTGAATTAAAAGCTTGATGATAATGACACTGAAGCCTCCCTGCTACTTTATTGTTGAGATGAATAGATAAACCATTGTCTTCCATGTGAAAGGCTTTGTTTTCTATAGACCAGTAGCCTCCATGTGAAAGGCTTGGTTTTCTATAGACCAGTAGCCTCCATGTGAAAGGCTTGGTTTTCTATAGACCAGTAGCCTCCATGTGAAAGGCTTGGTTCTCTATAGACCAGTAGCCTCCATGTGAAAGGCTTGGTTTTCTATAGACCAGTAGCCTCCATGTGAAAGGCTTGGTTTTCTATAGACCAGTGCCCCCCATGTGAAAGGCTTGGTTTTCTATAGACCAGTAGCCTTCATGTGAAAGGCTTGGTTTTCTGTAGACCAGTAGCCCCCATGTGAAAGGCTTGGTTCTCTATAGACCAGTAGCCTCCATGTGAAAGGCTTGGTTTTCTGTAGACCAGTAGTCTTCATGTGAAAGGCTTGGTTTTCTGTAGACCAGTAGCCCCCATGTGAAAGGCTTGGTTTTCTATAGACCAGTAGCCCCCATGTGAAAGGCTTGGTTCTCTATAGACCAGTAGCCTCCATGTGAAAGGCTTGGTTTTCTATAGACCAGTAGCCTCCATGTGAAAGGCTTGGTTTTCTATAGACCAGTAGCCTCCATGTGAAAGGCTTGGTTTTCTATAGACCAGTAGCCCCCATGTGAAAGGCTTGGTTCTCTATAGACCAGTAGCCTCCATGTGAAAGGCTTGGTTTTCTATAGACCAGTAGCCTCCATGTGAAAGGCTTGGTTGTCTATAGACCAGTAGCCTCCACGTGAAAGGCTAAGAACATACAGACTTATAACAAGATAAGGTGTAGATATGATGTGATGAATAATACAAGTACAGAAAACAATTATCCACTTATTATCCACTTCCATTCAGTTCCATATCTCATATTTCCTTGAATTCATTTTCTGACAATAGTATTAGTTCTCTTGTCCCCAAGTCACTCCTCTCGGATATGCTGAACACCGAGCGAGAGAGAGAGAGAGAAGGGGGGACTGATAGAGAGAGAATGACAGAGAGAGACGTAAAAGCAAGAGAGAGAGAGGGGGGGGGGACTGATAGAGAGAGACATAAAAGCGAGAGAGAGAAGCGGTTACTGATAGAGAGAGACTGACAGAGAGAGAGAGAGGGGGGGGACTGATAGAGAGAGACTGACAGAGAGAGAAGTAAAAGCGAGAGAGAGGGGGGGGGGGGGGGGCAGAGGGAGATGGAGAAATGAAGAGAAGGGACTGTGTGCTACCTACAGTTTAATTTAACGATGACAGCTTCTCCATCCTAGAGAGGGAGATCAAGCATTTCCAGGCCCAGGGACATGTACTAGTCTGTGGTGACCTAAATGCCAGAACTGGACACGAACCTGACACTCTTAGCACACGGGGACAAACACCTACCTGGAGCTGACAGCATTCCCTCCCAAATATGCCTCCCAAGACACAACTATGACAAAACAACCAACAAAAATGGGTCACAACTCCTGCAGCTCTGTCACATGTTGGGTCTGTACATAGTCAATGGTAGGCTTCGAGGGGACTCCTATGGTAGGTACACATTCATCTCATCTCTTGGCAGTAGTACTGTAGACTACATTATCACTGACCTCAACCCAGAATCTCTCAGAGAGTTCATAGTCAGCCCACTGACACCCCTATCAGATCACACCAGAATCACAGTCTACTTGAACAGAGCAATACCCAATCATGAGGCAACAAAGCCAAAGGAACTGGACACTATTATGACATGTTATAGAAGGTGAATAGTATAGAAACCTAACAAAAAACAATTAAGCAACAACAAATTCAATCCCTTCGAGGAAACTTCCTGGACAAAACATTTCCCTGCAATAGTGAAGGTGTAAACTTGGCAGTAGACAACTAAACAGTATATTTGACCTTTCAGCTTGCCTATCAAATCAAAACATTTCAAGCGGACAGCATAATACAATTATCAGCAATGACACATGGTTTGATGAAGAACGCAAATTCCTAAAAAATAAATTAAGAAACCTATCCAAACAAAAACATAGAGACCCAGAAAACTTGAGTCAACGCCTTCACTACTGTGAATCCCTAAAACAATACAGAAATAAACTACGGAAAAAGAAGGAACAGCACGTCAGAAATCAGCTCAATGTAATTGAAGAATCCATAGAATCTAACCTCTTCCGGGAAAATTAGAAAACACTAAACAAACAACACAAAAGTTATCTATCCAAAATGGAGATCTATGGATAAACCACTTCTCCAATCCTTTTAGCTCTATAAGAGAGAACAAACAGCAAAAACATACATGATCTTAGAATCAACTATTAAAGATTACCAGAACCCACTGGATTCTCCAATTGCATTGAATGAACTACAGGACAAAATGCAAACCCTCCAACCCAAAAAGGCTTGTGGTGTTGATCCTAAATGAAATTATAAAATTAAACAGACCACAAATTTCAATTGGCTATCCTTAAACTTTTTTAAATTATCCTCAGCTCTGGCATCTTCCCAAATATTTGGAACCAAGGACAGATCACAAAAGTGGAGACAAATTTGACCCCAACAACTACCGTGGAATATGCGTCAACAGCAACCTTGGAAAAATCCTCTGCCTTATCATTAACAGCAGACTGGTACATTTCCTTAATGAAAACAATGTACTGAGCAAATGTCAAATTGGCTTTTAACCAAATGATCATACCACAGACCACATATTCACCCTGAACACCCTAATTCACAAACAAACAAACCAAAACAAAGGCAAATACTTCTCCTGCTTTGTTGATTTCAAAAAAGCTTTTGACTTAATTTGGCATGAGGGTCAACAATACAAATTGTTGGAAAGCAGTGTTGGAGGAAAAACATACGACGTTATAAAATCCAATGCAAATAAACACATATTTCTTCCCACGGGGTTGTGGGGTGAGACAAGGATGCAGCTTTAAGCCCCACCCTCTTCAACATATATATCAATGAATTGGCGAGGGCAACAGTCTGCAGCACCCGGCATCACCCTACTAGAATCTGAAGTCAAATGTCTACAGTTTGCTGATGATCTGGTGCCTCTGTCCCCAACCAAATAGGGCCTACAGCAGTACCTAGATCTTCTGCACAGATCTAGGTGCACAGTAAGACAATAAATAATGGTGTTCCATAAAAGGTTCAGTCGCCAGGACCACAAATACAAATTCCATCGATCCAGATCACACAAAAACTATACATACCTCGGCCTAAACATCAGTGCCACAGGTAATTCCACAACACTGGGAACGATCTGAGAGACAAGGCAAGAAGGGTCTTCTACATCATCAAAAGGAATATAAATTCTGATTTACCAATTAGGATCTGGCTAAAAATACTTGAAACAGCTACAGAACCGATAACCCTTCATGGATGTGAGGTCTGGGGTCCGCTCACCAACCAAGAATTCACAAAATGGGACAAACACCAAATTGAGACTCTGCATGCAGAATTCTGCTAAAGTATCCTCTGTACAACGTAGAACACCAAATAATGCATGCAGAGCAGAATTAGGCTGATACCTGCAAATCATCAAAATCCAGAATAGAGCCGTGGAATTCTACAACCACCTATAAGGAAGCGATTCCCAAACCTTCCATAACAAAGCCATCACCTACAGAGGGATGAACCTGGAGAAGAGTCCCCTAAGCAAGCTGGTTCTGTGGCTCCGTTCAAAGACAAACAGAGCCCCAGGACAGCCACACAATTAGACCCAACCAAATCATGAGGAAAAAAAAATACTTGACACATTGGAAAGAATTAACAAAAAAAACTGAAACTAGAATGCTATTTGGCCTTAAACAGAGAGTACACAGTGGCAGAGTACCTGACCACTGTGACTGACCCAAACTTAAGGAAAGCTTTGACTATGTACAGACTCAGTGAGCATAGCCTTGCTATTGAGAGAGGCATTCATATGCAGACCTAGCTCTCAAGAGAAGACAGGCTATGTGCACATTGCCCACAAAATGAGGTGGAAACTGAGCTGCACTTCCTAATCTCCTGCCAAATGTATGACCATATTAAAGACACATTTTTTCCCTCAGATTACACAGACCCACAAAGAATTCCAAAACAAATCCAATTTTGAACAGGTAATCAAGGACGTGATGGAGTCCAGATGAGTGTCATTAAGCACTGATGCGCGTAACGACGGTGACAAGTGTGCACCATAACGAGCAGCCTGGTGACCTAGAGGCCAGAGACGGAGCACACGTGACAGTACTCCTCCTCCCATACGCGCGGCTCCATCCGCAGGACGCCGACCAAGATGACGATCCCCGGGATCAGGAGCGGACCGGTCACCTCTGCTAAGGCGCGGAAACCTGTCGATCCTACTGAGGCGTGGGAACCTGTCGATCCTACTGAGGCGCGGGAACCTGTCGATCCTACTGAGGCATGGGAGCATGGCGACCTAGAGCGCTGGAGAGAGAGCATATGTGACAGTACCCCCTCCCCGGCACGTTCGGCTCCAGCCACAGGGACGATCCCAGGGATCAGGAGCGGACCGGTCGCCTCCCTGAGGCGCAGAAACCTGACGAACCAGCTGAGGCATCTCACCAGATGGAGTCCAGGTGAGTGTCATTATGCACTGATGCGCGTAACGATGGTGACAAGTGTGCGCCATAACGAGCGGCTTGGTGACCTCGAGGCCGGAGAGGGAGCACACGTGAAAGAGACACATATTTCCCTCAACCTACACAGACCCACAAAGAATTTGAAAACAAATCCAATTTTGATAAACTCCCATATCTATTTGTTGAATTACCACAGTTTTCCATCACAGCAGCAACATTTGTGACCTGTTTCCATAAGAAAAGGGCAACCAGTGAAGAACAAACACCATTGTAAATACAACCCATATGTTTATTTATTTTCCATTTTATTCTTTAACTATTTGCACATCTTTACAACACTGTATATATACATAATATGACATTTGAAACGTCTCTATTCTTTTGGAACTTTAGTGACTGTAATGTTTACACTAAGAAAAGAGAGAGGGAGGGGGACTCTAATGTCCAGGAAAGCATTATAATTCATACCGATCCCAATCCTTTCCCATGACACCCTATTCCCTATGTAGTGCAATCTCTACCCTGGTCTAAGGTAGTGCAGTGTATAGGGAAGAGGGTGCCATTGGGGATGCTGACATGTTATCTTCTTGGAGGCAGCGTAGGGCTACTTAGTTTCTCAGAAACAGACATTTGTCCTGAGACGCTGATGACAGTGATGTCACCTGACCTTTCTGGCTGTGTTTCAGAGAGAGAGAGAGAGAGAAAGGGGGACTCTAATGTCCAGGACGGCATTATAAATGATCCCAATCCTTTCCCGTGTTGAAATGTCAGAACGGAAAGCCATGGTTTGCAGAAGAAGCTTTGTAACATTGTGCTAAACTAAAGTGATAAAAGCATCTCCTTTCTTTTCTTCTCCTCTCTGCTACTGATTGATGGATTTATCCAATCAAAGCTGTCCACATTAACAGCCAATGGTTGAGTCTCAAATGGCACCCTAATCCCTGTGTGTAGAATACTACTTTTTGACCAGAGCATCAGTGTTTGTCTCTAGGTCCTCCACGTACATGGAGAACAGGATGTCCTTTCAGCCGAGCCTGACCTCTCTTACCTTGGTGATGAAAATCCCGTAGGCCCTGGTCACCACCTTGGCGATGAAACATTTGGCATGCATTGGTTGTCTGTTGTTGTTTTTTTCTTCATCTCTTTCATTGTATCAAGGACTTGGTTGCTATTGCCATGGGGATGATGCTAAAAATAGAGCTCAGATGCTAGCCAATCAATGACCAAGGAGCGGATGTACTGTAAAGACTAATGGAGCTGTGGACTCTGGGGGGGCAAGACCACACACACGCACACACACGCACACCCACGAGAGAAGCATAGCATTGTGCATGTTAGAGACTAATGTTCACACTATAATAGAGAGACTTCTCTCAGTATTACAGAGCCAAACCACATTTATTTCTTCAGTGGGGTAAAGACGGAACAAAAGTGATCATTGAGTTGATCTTTGCGGTTTGATAAAATTGTTCCCATTTGTACAGATGTTACCTATAGCAACTTTATTGACAGCTAGCCACTTGCTAGCCTCTTGTTGGCTAATTATTAGACATTTCCTAGTCACATGCTAACTGCTTGCTAGCTGCTTGACAAACCATTTGTTAGAAACATGTTAGCCTCTTGCTAAGCGCTTTCCAACTGCTTGTTAACCTCTTATTAGCTGCTAGCTTGTCTGTTTTTAGATATTTTAGATCGTCAACTGAGCTGTTCGTTGAGAACATACTGCATCTCAGGCTCCACTGGACAATCTGAGAATGGAGGTTTTACCTTGGGAACGTTGGTTAGCCAATTTCCCACTGACAAAGACATTTTGAGACATCTTCTGGCACAGACACAATGGCAATAAGGTTCTGTCTCTACTGCTCAGTACACACACACACACACACACACACACACACACACACACACACACACACACCATTATGTCTCTGCTGCTCAGTATCAAAGATAAAGGAAAGAAATGGAGGTAGTGAGAACACTAAAACTGTCCCGACAGCCATCTAACAGCCATCTGCCAACACACTACAGACATCTTGTGTGTGTCCCAAATGGCATCCTATTCCCTATATAGTGCACTACTTTTATATATAGTGCAATCTCTACCCTGGTCTAAGGTAGTGCAGTGTATAGGGAAGAGGGTGCCTTTGGGGATGCTGACATGTTATCTTCTTGGAGGCAGCGTAGGGCTACTTAGTTTCTCAGGAACAGACATTTGCCCTGAGACGCTGATGACAGTGATGTCACCTGACCTTTCTGGCTGTGTTTCAGAGAGAGAGAGAGAGAGAGAGGTGTCTGAGTAACCACTCTCATGGAATTCTCCCTCTGGGAAATGTTTTGTTTAAATGTGACAGAGTAAAACTAAGGTCAAATGAGCTGTCCTGGGGCTTCATGGCCAGTGTCCCAAATGGCACCCTATTCCCTATATAGTGCACTACTTGACCAGAGCCCTATGAGCACTGCACTATATAGGGAATAGGGTGCCATGTAGTTCTATCTGATGTAATCATTATGACACGTGAGTGGGAAGAAAAACAACATGGAGGACAACAGATGAAATTCAGCCTTGAAGCGCTGTGACTAAGTAGCTTTCCACTGTTTGTGTTTACGTCTTGAACCTTGTCTTTCCTTTCCAGATGAAATATCTTGGAACCAGTACGGAAGCTGAAGTGTGTAACGTTGAGGTGAACTGATTGGTCCCTGAAAGCATACAGGCTACTCCTGGCAATAGACATGCAGCCTCATAGTATGTGATATGACTGTAAGCTCTGTTTTCTCTGATGACAGAAAGAGAAAATGAATGAGTCATATTGTGTCTAGGGATCAGTCCAACTCTTTCAAGTGTACCATCCACTAATGAACTTATAAAAGGATTGTATGAACCGTGTCAGTCCTGGCACTCCAAGGACATGTCATTTGTGGGAAATGACATTGTCCTTGACTGTGTGTGTGTTTGAGGGGTGTGTGTGTGTGTGTGTGTGTGTGCACGTGAATGCCTTTGCAGCTGTCTGTGTGTGTGTGTGATTGTGTGTGTGTGTGTGTGTGTGTGTGTGTGTGTGTGTGTGTGTGTGTCCTGGGTTTTGACACAGTGTTGTTTTCTCATCAGCAGTACTCAGTAGGGTAGTGGAACCCTGTCTCAGAGGAGAAGGCCTGGCCATGTATCCGTCAGCCTCCTACCCTCTCTCTCTCTCTGTGTGTGTGTGTCCATTATTGTACAAGTGTTGTCCCTGATGTCTCTTCCTGTTGTCCAGTTGCATGGCCATGGCCTGTAAAGTAGCTCATTAACGCCTCCATTCCGGCTCTATACAGCTCCAGACAGCTCTTCCTGTCAGACAGCAGCTGGCTTTGGGCACATGAAACCAACCATGCTTTCTCCTATCAGACTGTGGAGAGCGCTGGCAACACAAGACCAACCATTCTCTCTCCCTCTAATGGTCTGGAACAGCAGAGGCCAGCACAGACCAGACCCAGTTTGCGCTCCAAATCTTCTCCCAGCTCCTAGTCTGTTTGCTTCTGCCAATCTCTCTCTCTCTCTCTCTCTCTCTCTCTCTCTCTCTCTCTCCCTCCCCCTTCTCTCTCTCTGCCTCTCTCTGTCTCTCTCTCCCCCTTCTCTCTCTCACTCTCTCTCTCTCTCTCCCCCTGTCTCTCTCTCTCCCCCTTCTCTCTCTCTCTCTCTCTCTCACTCTCTCTCTCTGTCTCTCTCTCTGTCTCTCTCTCTCTCTGTCTCTCTCCCTCCCCCTTCTCTCTCTCTGTCTCTCTCTCACTCTCTCTCTGTCTCTCTCTCTCCCTTCTCTCTCTCTCTCTCTCTCTCTCTCTCTCTCTCTCTCTCTCTGTCTCTCTCTCTCTCGCTCTCTCTCTCTCTGTCTCTCTCTCTCTCTCTCTCTCTCTGTCTCTCTCTCTCTCTCTCTGTCTCTCTCTCTGTCTCTCTCTCTCTGTCTCCCTCTCTCTCTCTCAATTCAATTCAATTCAATTCAAGGGCTTTATTGGCATGGGAAACATGTGTTAACATTGCCAAAGCAAGTGAGGTAGACAACATACAAAGTGAATATATAAAGTGAAAAACAACAAAAATTAACAGTAGACATTACACATACAGAGGTTTCAAAACAGTAAAGACATTACAAATGTCATATTATATATATATATATACAGTGTTTTAACAATATACAAATGGTTAAAGGACACAAGATAAAATAAATACGCATAAATATGGGTTGTATTTACAATGGTGTGTGTTCTTCACTGGTTGCCCTTTTCTCGTGGCAACAGGTCACAAATCTTGCTGCTGTGATGGCACACTGTGGAATTTCACCCAGTAGATATGGGAGTTTTTCAAATTTGGATTTGTTTTCGAATTCTTTGTGGATCTGTGTAATCTGAGGGAAATATGTATCTCTAATATGGTCATACATTGGGCAGGAGGTTAGGAAGTGCAGCTCAGTTTCCACCTCATTTTGTGGGCAGTGAGCACATAGCCTGTCTTCTCTTGAGAGCCATGTCTGCCTACGGCGGCCTTTCTCAATAGCAAGGCTATGCTCACTGAGTCTGTACATAGTCAAAGCTTTCCTTAATTTTGGGTCAGTCACAGTGGTCAGGTATTCTGCCGCTGTGTACTCTCTGTTTAGGGCCAAATAGCATTCTAGTTTGCTCTGTTTTTTTGTTAATTCTTTCCAATGTGTCAAGTAATTATCTTTTTGTTTTCTCATGATTTGGTTGGGTCTAATTGTGCTGTTGTCTCTCTCTCTCTCCTCATTTTTCCTCCCCTTTCTATTCCTCTACTTCCTCCCATGTGTCTTCTATCTCTAATCCTGATAGCATCGTCTCAGGCTGACTTCAGTGTTTGCTTATTAATGCAACATGCTTGCTGTTTGGGGTTTTATATCAGCTGATGTACGAAGGGCTATATAAATACATTTGATTTGATTTGAAGGAGTTTGTTTGATGGAGAAAGGAACAGATTTGCTACTCAGGCTCTCTTATAATGCTTTTATTATGTTCTGTTTGAAGGAAGCTGTGCTTGGACTTTTTTTTTCTCTTTTAATTCCCATCAAAGAAAGGTAAGAGATCTATTGAGAGAGAAATAATGTAGGTTTGCTGTAAGGCGCATTGTGTTCCTGTACACATTGGAACTCTTGCATGTAGAGAGATTCTAGAGTGTAGGAGAGCTGCTGTTATTTCAGAACACATAAGAATTCTCTTGCCAAGGCCTTGGACTAGCTGAATAACTAGAGTGGAAGGCATTCATAATAAAGACAAGCAGTTCTTTCTAAAGGCTATATGGACAATAGAATAGGCAACTGTCTTCAATAAGGTGGGCTACATCTTCAAGGCAGCTGAACTCAGTCAATTTTGTGTAGGTGTACAATATATCAACTGAAAATATCTAGCTACAATCAGTTATTTGTGTTATGAGGACACTTTTCAGTATGAGGACATGCTTCAGTATGAGGACACTTTTCAGTATCAGGACACTTTTCAGTATGAAGACACTTTTCAGTATGAGGACACTTTTCAGTATGAGGACACTTTTCAGTATGAGGACACTATTCAGTATGAAGACACTTTTCAGTATGAGGACACTTTTCAGTATGAGGACACTTTTCAGTATCAGGACACTTTTCAGTATGAAGACACTTTTCAGTATGAGGACACTTTTCAGTATGAGGACACTTTTCAGTATGAGGACACTTTTCAGTATGAAGACACTTTTCAGTATGAGGACACTTTTCAGTATGAGGACACTTTTCAGTATGAGGACATGCTTCAGTATGAGGACACTTTTCAGTATCAGGACACTTTTCAGTATGAAGACACTTTTCAGTATGAGAACACTTTTCAGTATGAGGACACTTTTCAGTATGAGGACACTTTTCAGTATGAGGACACTTTTCAGTGTGAGGACATGCTTCAGTATGAGGACACTTTTCAGTATGAGGACACTTTTCAGTATGAGGACACTTTTCAGTGTGAGGACATGCTTCAGTATGAGGACACTTTTCAGTGTGAGGACATGCTTCAGTATGAGGACACTTTTCAGTATGAGGACACTTTTCAGTATGAGGACACTTTTCAGTGTGAGGACATGCTTCAGTATGAGGACACTTTTCAGTATGTGGACATGCTTCAGTATGAGGACATGCTTCAGTATGAGGACACTTTTCAGTATGAGGACACTTTTCAGTATGAGGACATGCTTCAGTATGAGGAAATGCTTCAGTATGAGGACACTTTTCAGTATGAGGACACTTTTCAGTATGAGGACACTTTTCAGTATGAGGACGTGCTTCAGTATGAGGAAATGCTTCAGTATGAGGACATGCTTCAGGATGAGGACACTTTTCAGTATGAGGACACTTCAGTATGAGGACACTTTTCAGTATGAGGACACTTTTCAGTATGAGGACGTGCTTCAGTATGAGGAAATGCTTCAGTATGAGGACATGCTTCAGGATGAGGACACTTTTCAGGATGAGGACACTTTTCAGTATGAGGACATGCTTCAGTATGAGGACATGCTTCAGGATGAAGACATGCTTCAGGACGTCAGCATACTGTAGGTCCACTCTGTATCACTGTGACAGATGCATAACACACACTGGAGCTAGAGGATGTCCAATTGATATATACATAAAGAGACAGTACTGTAGTTACCATAGAAACATTCACGTCCCCTCATTCACATCTCCCATCATTCTATAGATCTCACACTGAAATCTCTGTCACGTATTCTCTATATTTTAACGCAACACACTCTTAGAAACAAGGTGTCAAAAGGGAACTTTAGCTGTCCCCATAGGATAACCTTTTTTAGTTCTAGGTAGAACACTTTTTGGATCCCGGTAGAACTATTTGAGTTCCATGTAGAACCCTCTGGGGAAAGGGTTCTGCATGGAGCCCAATAGGGTTCTGCATGGAGCCCAATAGGGTTCTGCATGGAGCCCAATAGGGTTCTGCATGGAGCCTAATAGGGTTCTGCATGGAGCCCAATAGGGTTCTGCATGGAGCCCAATGGGGTTCTATAGTGAGGGGGGAAAGTATTTGATCCCCTGCTGATTTTGTACGTTTGCCCACTGACAAAGAAATTATCAGTCTATAATTTTAATGGTAGGTTTATTTTAACAGTGAGAGACAGAATAACAATAAAAAAATCCAGAGAAAAGCATGTCAAAAATGTTATAAATTGATTTGCATTTTAATGAGGGAAATAAGTATTTGACCCCCTCTCAATCAGAAAGATTTCTGGCTCCCAGTTGTCTTTTATACAGGTAACGAGCTGAGATTAGGAGCACACTCTTAAAGGGAGTGCTCCTAATCTCAGTTTGTTACCTTTGTAAAAGACACCTGTCCACAGAAGCAATCAATCTATCAGATTCCAAACTCTCCACCATGGCCAGAACCAAAGAGCTCTCCAAGGATGTCAGGGACAAGATTGTAGACCTATTCTGTCTCTCACTGTTCAAATAAACCTACCATTAAAATTATAGACTGATAATTTCTTTGTCAGTGGGCAAACGTACAAAATCAGCAGGGGATCAAATACTTTTTCCCCCTCACTGTATGTGGAACCAAAGGTGTTCTATCTGGAACCAAAAAGGGTTCTTCAATGGGTTCTCCTATGGGGACAGCCGAAGAAGTCTTTTAGGATGTAGATACACTCTTAGAAAGAAAGGTGCTATGTCAACTAGAGGTAGGCAGACATCTGCTGTAGAAGTCTCTTTGTCCCAGAGACCTCCCTACACAGAGGAACTTTCAGGAAAACCTCCTGCATCGGAAAGCTCTACTGCATCTACTGCATATAGTCTGTGGCCTCATCCCAAATGGAACCCGTTTTCTTATATAGTGCACTACTTTTGACCAGACCCTATAAGGCTCTGGTCAAAAGTAGTGCACTACATAGGGAATAGGGTGCCATTTGGGACGGATTCTAACTGTTAATTAGAATTGGATGTCTATTTTAATCTTGTAAAAAATCTATCTACCCATGTCTAAATGATCAAGATCAAGAGAGAATCCGGCAGCCATGTTGAACTGGATACGAATAATACATTTTCTTTGTATAGGAAACATGTCGTTCGCATACTTATTTTTATATGCCAATTAGGAGTAATAACAACATTTGTGTCTCTCATTCAAAGTTAATGTTCTGAATAATGCAGTAAACAAACCCACAAGATGTGAGATCTTTAACTCATAGATCAGAGAAGCAGAAAATGTTGTTGTTTTTTTAATCAGGATTTGTATGACATCTGAAATCACATTTCTCCTATTCTGCCCCAGGCCCTAGCCTATCAGAGGCTTATCAAACAACTGTCTGTTTTTTTTTTGTTGTTGCTCCACACGGAGACACACACACACACAGACACAGACACAGACACACACACACACACACACACACAGACACAGACAGACAGACAGACAGACAGACAGACAGAGCCAGGTAGAAATGTGAACATGTGATTTCTAAGATATTTGAAGTCAACCTACCTCAACAGGGAGAGTGGAGAGGTACAGTCCTGATTCTCCTGATCTGTTTAATATGCTCTTTATGTAACCGTTACATTGTCAATAGAGCATGGAGAAAATAGAATGTTGAACGTGGGTTTGTAGTAATGGAAAATAGTTTTGTACTGACTCGTACAGAATGCACACTGCACTAAAATATAAACGCAACACTCAACAATTGCTAAGATTTTATAGAGTTACAGTTCATATAAGGAGATTGAAAAAATAATAATTAGGACCTAATCTATTAATTTTATATGACTGGGAATACAGGTATGCATCTGTTGGTCACAGATACCTAAAAAAAAGGTAATGGCATAGATCAGAAAACCAGTCAGTATCTGGTGTGACCATTTGCCTCATGCAGCTAGTCCTTCGCATAGAGTTGATCAGGCTGTTGATTGTGGCCTGTGGAATGTTATCCCGCTCCTCTTCAATGACTGTGCAAAGTTTATATATATTGGCGGGAACTGGCACATTGTCGTACACGTAGACACTTACTGGCCAGCAGGCTAGAAAGGACCAATAGGCCGGCAAGTTAGGACCAATCGGCCGGTCAGATAGGACACGTCGGCCGGTCAGATAGGACACGTCGGCCGGACAGCTAGGACCAATCGGCCGGTCAGATAGGACACGTCGGCCGGACAGCTAGGACCAATCGACCGGTCAGATAGGACACGTCGGCCGGACAGCTAGGACCAGTCGGCCGGTCAGATAGGACACGTCGGCCGGACAGCTAGGACCAATCGGCCGGTCAGATAGGACACGTCGGCCGGACAGCTAGGACCAATCGGCCGGTCAGATAGGACACGTCGGCCGGACAGCTAGGACCAGTCGGCCGGTCAGATAGGACACGTCGGCCGGTCAGATAGGACACGTCGGCCGGTCAGATAGGACACGTCGGCCGGACAGCTAGGACCAATCGGCCGGTCAGATAGGACACGTCGGCCGGACAGCTAGGACCAATCGGCCGGTCAGATGGGACACGTCGGCCGGACAGCTAGGACCAATCGGCCGGTCAGATAGGACACGTCGGCCGGACAGCTAGGACCAATCGGCCGGTCAGATAGGACACGTCGGCCGGACAGCTAGGACCAGTCGGCCGGTCAGATAGGACACGTCGGCCGGTCAGATAGGACACGTCGGCCGGTCAGATAGGACACGTCGGCCGGTCAGATAGGACACGTCGGCCGGACAGCTAGGACCAATCAGCCGGTCAGATAGGACACGTGGGCTGGACAGCTAGGACCAGTCGGCCGGCTGGACACACACGCATACCTTCTCAGGTGTGACACTCTGTCCCTCATCACTGATTCTCAGGTGTGACACTCTGTCCCTCATCACTGATTCTCAGGTGTGACACTCTTTCCCTCATCACTGAGACGTGGTTAAGGAAGAGTGTTTTGAATGCTGATGTTAACCTTTCTGGTTATAACCTTTTTTGGCAAGACAGATCTTCCAAAGGTGGGGGAGTGGTAATCTTTGCCAAGGATCACCTTCAGTGCCCGGTTGTCTCCACCAAGTCTGTCCCCAAACATTTTGATTTGCTGGTTTTTAGTATTAAACTTTCAAATAGCTCTTTGTTGACTGTTTCTGGGTGCTATCGTCCTCCATCAGCACCGGCCTGTACCCTACCTGCCCTAAGCTATCTCCTGGCCCCTTACACAAAGTCTGAATTTGTCCTGCTAGGTGACCTAAACTGGGACATGCTTAAACCACCTGACCAAGTCCTAAAACAATGGGACTCCCTAAATCTTTCTCAGATTATCACCAATCCCACAAGGTATGACTCCAAACACCCAGAAAAGGCTACTCTTCTTGATGCTATCCTCACAAATAATCCTGATAGGTATCAGTCTGGTGTTTTCTGTAATGAACTTAGTGATCACTGTTTTACAGCCTGTGTTCATAATGGCTGCTCAGTGAAATAACCTGTCCTGATTTGTCATAGACACTTGCTAAAACACTAATGAGAATGCCTTCCTTCATGATCTGGCCTCTGTAAAATGGTCTAGAGTCAGTTTGATCCGCTCTGTCGAAGACGCTTGGACCTTCTTTTTTAATATTTTCAGTGGTATTGTTAACAAACACGCCTCCATAAAGAAAATGAGAATTAAAAACAGTTTCAGTCCCTGGTTTGACAGTGAACTTGCAGAGTTACTCCACTTCAAGAATTGCATTAGACGAAAGGCTCGGCACACGCATGCTCAGGCTGACTGGCTCTCGTTCAGGCAAATGAGAAATAAGTGCACTCAAAGTTAGTTACTTTAAGGAGCAGTTCTCTCTCTGTGGGTTTAACCCCAAGAAGTTCTGGAAAACGGTTAAAGACCTGGAAAATAAACCCTCCTCCTCCTCACAGCTGCACATGTCCCTTAATGTTGATGATGTGGTTGTTACTGACAAGGAGCACATGGCTGAGCTCTTTAATCACCACCTCATTAAGTCAGGATTCCTATTTAACTCAGCCATGCTTCTTGCCCGTCCAACATTTCCTCATCTCCCAACCCTTCAAATGCAACTATCCCCAATGCTCCTCCCTCTTTTCCCCTGCCCTGCTAAAAAGTTTTTCCCTGCAGGCGGTCACTGAGTCAGAGGTGCTAGAAGAGCTCCTTAAACTTAACCCCCCCCCAAAAAAAATATCTGGGTCAGATGGTTTAGACCCTTTCTTCTTTAAGGTTGCTGCCCCTATCATCGCCAAGCCTATCTCCAACCTTTTTAACCTGTCTCTCCTTTCTGGGGAGGTTCCCATTGCTTGGAAGGCAGCCACAGTCCATCCTTTATTTAAAGGGGGAGCTCAAGCTGATCCTAACTGTTATAGGCCTATTTCTGTTTTGCCCTGTTTATCAAAAGGGTTGGAAAAACTAATCAACCGACAGGCTTTCTTGATGTCTACAGTGTTCTCTTGGGTATGCAATCTGGTTTCGGCTCAGGTTATGGATGTGTCACTGCAACCTTAAGGGTCCTCAATGATGTCACCATTGCCCTAAGCAATATTTTGCTGCTATTTTTATTGACTTGACCATAGCTTTTGATATTCCATTCTTGTGGGCCGCCTAAGGAGTATTGGTGTCTCTGAGGGGTCAGTATATAAAGTCCAAAAATCTGCTGTCTCAGCCACTGCCTGTCACCAAGGGAGTACCCCAAGGCTCAATCCTAGGCCGAACGCTCTTCTCAATTTACATCAACAACATAGCTCAGGCAGTAGGAAGCTCTCTCATCCATTCATATGCAGATAATACAGTCTTATACTTAGCTGGACCCTACCCGGATTTTGTGTTAAATACTCTACAATGAAGCTTTCTTAGTATTCAACAAGCTCTCTCTACCCTTAACCTTGTTCTGAACTTCTCCAAAACAAAGGTCATGTGGTTTGGTAAAAATAATGCCCCTCTTCCCCCAGGTGTGATTAGTTCCTCTGCGGGTTTACAGTTTGAGGTAGTCACCTCATACAAGTACTTGGGAGTCTTCAATTACCGTATGCCATCTGTCCACAGGTTCATCTCTGTTGTGCTGGTTCCAATGCTGGTTCCAATGCCCCTACCTCTACTCCTCCTTCTTCTCTGTTGATGCTTAGGTGTCCCCCCCACCCCCACCCACCCACCCACCCACCCACCCACCCACACCTCTAGATGAAATGGCAGAGAGCCAGGGCCTGCAGGGGGGTAGTGGAAGAAGAGTGGGGCCTTTGTGGATTGGTGGAGCTGGAACCATCAGTAGAGACGGCAGTGGGGGTTGTGGATCAAGCAGTGGGGGGGGGGGGGGGGGGGGGGGGGGGGGTGAAGACCTTGACCGGTGGGGGCGCTTGGCTTCCAAACGATATCATCCTCTTCATCATCATCCTCTCTGGGGAATAAAATAAATGGATATAGAGGTATCAATACTGCTGTCAGATACACATCATTACAATTGAGTCATTTTACTAACCTACATTACAGAAATATGCTGGAAGAAAACACCCAGCTTAAAATGTATGTTAATAATTCCCTGTTGGTGGCTTTCATCACACCATCTCACAGCCCTCTCTCAGAGACCATCTGTTTAAATGTCTGACTCCCGTAGTGGCCAGGTGTGTAGGGCCAGTATACAACCCCCCCTGCTATGTCCAGTGGGGGAGGGGAGCCTACTGCAGGTGTTAGAAAGTTACAGTCTCAGACTTCTCTAAGCTCTCTGTCACTACAGAGAAAGGAACAAGCTCACCTCTGTCCTGCACAGCAACATCTGGGCCCGTATTTACAAAGCATCTCAGAGTGCTGATGTATGGGCACTGGACACTGTCCCTGGACACAGTATGCTTTAACTTGCAATGAAAATGACTTTCTGACAAAATTAGAAACATAAAATATCTGAAAATGTAGCTAGACTCTTACCCATATACACAGATGAACGCTTCTCCCTCTCTCTCGCGGATGCCATGGTTGACCTTAGTTTGAAGATGTAATCCGGAGACAAGTGTTTTATACAACAGCCTTCTGTGTTCTCTTTTCGACTCTCCACATTTGGCAAGCATCTCTCTGCTTGCACCGGGCATTCCACTGATTTGGCAACAACAATGCTGATCACCGTTTCTTCCCCATCCACTGTCATAAGAGGGCTTTACAATGTCAGGTTCAATGAAAATGTTTTTACCTAAATCAGAGAGAGTCAGCAGGGCACAATCATCCTCCAGAAAGTAATCCATCAAAAAGTAGTTCTGTGGCTAAACCAACTGAGCGCGTAATTTATCCATTTTGTTAGTATTTACAGATGGCATACGTGTTTGTTATTAAGGCACATTAAAGTTCACATGTTCCAGAAGGCATTTCTACCAAAACAAAGCATTTTGATAATTTTTGTAAAAAATTTCAAATGCTGCTCTTCTGAAGTAGTGACATGCGACATACGCCTAGCTTCTTGAAACGAGTCACAAATAAACTCCTTGACTTCCAGAGGATCAGATCTTCCCTCCTCTCCTCACCTCTCCTCTCCTCCCCACCACCTCTCATCTCCTCTCCTCCCCACACCTCTCCTCTCCTCCTCACCACCTCTCTTCTCCTCCTCACCATCTCTCCCCTCCTCTCCTCACCTCTCCTCTCCTCCCCACCACCTCTCTTCTCCTCCTCACCACCTCTCCTCTCCTCCTCACCACCTCTCCTCTCCTCCCCACCACCTCTCCTCTCCTCCCCACACCTCTCCTCTCCTCCTCACCACCTCTCTTCTCCTCCTCACCATCTCTCCCCTCCTCTCCTCACCTCTCCTCTCCTCCCCACCACCTCTCTTCTCCTCCTCACCACCTCTCCTCTCCTCCTCACCACCTCTCCTCTCCTCCCCACCACCTCTCCTCTCCTCCCCACACCTCTCCTCTCCTCCCCACCACCTCTCCTCTCCTCCCCACCACCTCTCCTCTCCTCTTTACCACCTCTACTCTCCTCTCCTCCTCACCACCTCTCCTCTCCTCCCCACCACCTCTCCTCTCCTCTCCTCTCCTCTCCTCCCCACCACCTCTCCTCTCCTCCCCACCACCTCTCCTCTCCTCCCCACCACCTCCTACTACAAAATATTATCAAACCTACTCATGTGAAGCTGGAGCTGCATCAATGGCCTGTGAATGCCTCCTCTCCTCATGTACTCTGCAGGTTCCTGCCTCTTCAGGTTCCTGCCTCTACAGGTTCTTCTTATCTGTTCAGACACCTGCAATGTCTATTTAACTCCCAGACAACCAAACGCTTCCTGTACCAAGTGACATGTCTGTCATGGAATCTTTTATTTGATTGCTCCTTTGTGGTTATTATGAATTATTATTCAAATGTAATTATGATGAAACCAATGTGGTCTGAGTAGCTACAGGATGTAAAAATCACATCTATTGCATTGCTCTTTTTCTCCTTTCTAATACATCTGAGACGTGCTCTTTGGAGATGTTCTCACGCAGTCATCCCAAATGGTTATTCAAAGGACTGACTGATGCTTTCTGAAATATTATTCAGTTTTCTTCAAGATCACTGTTGGAGAAGATTAACTCACCGTTAGATGTGTGTGTGTGTGTGTGTGTGTGTGTGTGTGTGTGTGTGTGTGTGTGTGTGTGTGTGTGTGTGTGTGTGTGTGTGTGTGTGTGTGTGTGTGTGTGCTTACATGAGGCGTGTGTGTAGTGGAGAGGACCTAATTTTCTTCTTTTGTCAACCTCACACTGAGTCTTCTGCTCAGAGTGTGAGGTTGGACTGTTGTCTTCTCTCTATCAGTCTGCTGCTCAGAGTGTGAGGTTGGACTGTTGTCTTCTCTGTATCAGTCTGCTGCTCAGAGTGTGAGGTTGGACTGTTGTCTTCTCTGTATCAGTCTGCTACTCAGAGTGTGAGGTTGAACTGTTGTCTTCTCTGTATCAGTCTGCTACTCAGAGTGTGAGGTTGGACTGTTGTCTTCTCTGTATCAGTCTGTTACTCAAAGTGTGAGGTTGGACTGTTGTCTTCTCTGTATCAGTCTGCTACTCAGAGTGTGAGGTTGGACTGTTGTCTTCTCTCTATCAGTCTGCTGCTCAGAGTGTGAGGTTGGACTGTTGTCTTCTCTGTATCAGTCTGCTACTCAGAGTGTGAGGTTGGACTGTTGTTTTCTCTGTATCAGTCTGCTACTCAGAGTGTGAGGTTGGACTGTTGTTTTCTCTGTATCAGTCTGCTACTCAGAGTGTGAGGTTGGACTGTTGTCTTCTCTCTATCAGTCTGCTACTCAGAGTGTGAGGTTGGACTGTTGTCTTCTCTGTATCAGTCTGCTACTCAGAGTGTGAGGTTGGACTGTCAGTAGTTGTCTTGGGATCTAACCAGGCTGATGGAGGTCATTAGAATATTAGTGTACGTTCTCCTCCTTGGAATGTTCTGGAATCAGAATGTAACACTGTTGTAGGAGTTCCAGTTCTCTCCAGACTCCATCCCTGACATGCAGGGTTAAAGTTATGCTGAATATACAGTATCTCTTTCACCAGAATAAATCAAATGTAACATTTATGTTATTTTCATGTTGATGGAATGCAATGGCAATGGTGTACACCCCTACCATATCCACAACATCCCCAGCATTTCTGCTGTAACTAAAATGTATCTATTTATAAACCTACTGTTTTGCTCTCCCTCCTCTCCTTTCTCCATCCATCCTTCACAGTCATAACCCTATCTTTCTTCTCCCCCTCCTTTCTCCATCCATCCTTCCTTCACAGTCATAACCCTCTCTTTCTTCTCCCCCTCCTTTCTCCATCCATCCTTCCTTCACAGTCATAACCCTCTCTTTCTTCTCCCCATCCTTTCTCCATCCATCTTTCACAGTCATAACCCTCTCTTTCTTCTCCCCCTCCTTTCTCCATCCATCCTTCACAGTCATAACCCTCTCTTTCTTCTCCCCCTCCTTTTTCCATCCATCCTTCACAGTCATAACCCTCTTTTCCTTCTCCCCCTCCTTTCTCCCTCCATCCATCCTTCACAGTCATAACAGTCTCTTTCTTCTCCCCCTCCTTTCTCCATCCATCCTTCACAGTCATAATTTATTACATTTTTTGCCCCTTTTTCTCCCCAATTTCGTGGTATCCAATTGTTTTAGTAGCTACTATCTTGTCTCATCGCTACAACTCCCGTACGGGCTCGGGAGAGACGAAGGTTGAAGGTCATGCGTCCTCCCGATACACAACCCAACCAAGCCGCACTGCTTCTTAACACAGCGCGCATCCAACCCGGAAGCCAGCCGCACCAATGTGTCGGAGGAAACACCGTGTACCTGGCAACCTTGGTTAGCGCGTACTGCGCCCTGCCCGCCACAGGAGTCGCTGATGCGCGATGAGTCAAGGATATCCCTACCGGGCAAGCCCTCCCTAACCCGGACGACGCTGGGCCAATTGTGCGTCGCCCCACGGACCTCCCAGTCGCGGCCGGTTGCGACAGAACCTGCTTTGGCCCAGGCATCACGGCTTCAGCAACGTCAATCCTGGTAGTCAAAGACAGACATTGAGGCTTGGTGGGACTGCCAAAGCTCCTGTTACATGTATGTGTGTGTGTGTGTGTGTGTGTGTGTGTGTGTGTGTGTGTGTGTGTGTGTGTGTGTGTGTGTGTGTGTGTGTGTGTGTGTGTGTGTGTGTGTGTGTGCGCGCGTGTGTGTACTGCATCAGGCCCTGACTCAATCAGCATATAGCAGGTATATCTCTGTGGTTCTGTAAACTCCTGTAGATCAGAAGAAGCTCTGAATGAATCCCAAATGGAGCGCTGTTTTATTTACAGTGCACTACTTTGGTCCTGGGCCCCTCGGGTTCTGTATAGGGAATAGGGTGCCAGTTGGGACACATCTATTTCCTGTCCCTGTCCACCTTCCTCTGCATATAACCTCTGGTTGTACTCCCTGTCTGCATTCAGAGTGGCATGGCATTTAAAACGTGTTCTCATTTTTTGATCTTTCTCTGTCTCTACATATCACTGTGTCTGCCCCTCTCTCTCTGTCTCTGCCTCTCTCTCTCTGCCTCTCTCTCTGCCTCTCTCTCTGCCTCTGCCTCTCTCTCTCTCTCTCTCTCTCGCTCTCTCTCTCTCTCTCTCGCTCTCTCTCTCTCTCGCTCTCTCTCTCTCTCGCTCTCTCTGTCTCTCGCTCTCTCTCTCTCTCTGCCTCTGCCTCTCTCTCGATCTCTCTCTCTCTGCCTCTCTCTCCCTGCCTCTCTCTCCTTGCCGCTCTCTCTCTTCCTGCCTCTCTCTGTCTCTCTCTCTCTTGCTCTCTCGCTCTTGCTCTCTCTCTCTCTCTGTCGCTCACTCTCTCTCTGCCTCTCTCTCTCTCCCTGCCTCTCTCTCTCTCTTCCCCTTTCTCTCTCTCTCTTCCCCTCTCTCTGCCCCTCTCTCGCTCTCTTAATTCAATTCAATTTAAGGGTTTTATTGGCATGGGAAACATATGTTTACATATATTTAAAAGATAATAAACAAAAGTGAATTAAAGACTAAAAAGGTACAGTCATTATTACTCTCACAAAATAAATCAGACATTACAAATGTCATATTATGTATATATACAGTGTTGTAATGATGTGCAAATGGTTAAAGTACAAAAGGGAAAACAAGTCAACATAAATATGGGTTGTATTTACAATGGTGTTTGTTCTTCACTGGTTGTCTTTTTCTTGTGGCAAAAGGTCAAAAATCTTGCTGCTGTGATGTCACACTGTGGTATTTCACCCAGTATGGGAGAATATCAAAATTGGGTTTGTTTTCAAGTTCTTTGTGGGTCTGAGGAAAACATGTCTCTAGTATGGTCATACATTTGGCAGGAGGTTAGGAAGTGCAGCTCAGTTTCCACCTCATTTTGTGGGCAGTGTGCACATAGCCTATCTTCTCTTGAGAGCCAGGTCTGCCTACGGTGGCCTTTCTCAAAAGCAAGGCTATGCTCACTGAGTCTGTACATAGTCAAAGCTTTCCTTAATTTTGGGTCAGTCACAGTGGTCAGGTATTCTGCCGCTGTGTACTCTCTGTTTAGGACCAAATAGCATTCTAGTTTGCTCTGTTTTTTTGTTAAATCTTTCCAATGTGTCAAATAATTATCTTTGTGTGTTCTCATGATTTGGTTGGGTCTAATTGTGTTGCTGTCCCCCCATTTGTGGGGTCTGTTTGTGTTTGTGAACAAAGCCCCAGGACCAGCTTGCTTAGGGGACTCTTCTCCAGGTTCATCTCTCTGTAGGCTTTGTTATGGAAGGTTTGGGAATTGATTCCGTTTAGGTAGTTGAAGAATGTAACAGCTCTTTTCTGGATTTTGATAATTAGCAGGTATCAGCCTAATTCTGCTCTGCATGCATTATTTGGTGTTTTACGTTGTACACAGATAATTGTTTTGCTGAATTCTGCAAGCAGAGTCTCAATTTGGTGTTTGTCCCATTTTGTGAATTATTGGTTGGTGAGCGGACCCCAGACCTCACAACCGTAAAAGGCAATGGGCTCTATGACTGATTCAAGTATTTTTAGCCAGATCCTAATTAGTATGTTGAAATTTATGTTCCTTTTGATGGCATAGAATGCCCTTCTTGCCTTGTCTCTCAGCTCGTTCAGTTCTTTGTGGAAGTTACCTGTGGCGCTGATGATTAGGCCATGGTATGTATTGTTTTTTGTGTGCTCTAGGGCAACGGTGTCTAGATGGAATTTGTATTTGTGGTCCTGGGAACTGGACCTTTTTTGGAACACCATTATACTGTCAGGGCCCAGGTCTGACTGAACCTGTGCAGATGATCTAGGTGCTGCTGTAACTCCTCCTTAGTGGGAGACAGCAGCACCAGGTCATCTGTGTACAGCAGACCCTCCTTAGTGGGAGACAGCAGACCCTCCTTAGTGGGAGACAGCAGACCCTCCTTAGTGGGAGACAGCAGCACCAGGTCATCTGTGTACAGCAGACCCTCCTTAGTGGGAGACAGCAGACCCTCCTTAGTGGGAGACAGCAGACCCTCCTTAGTGGGAGACAGCAGCACCAGGTCATCTGTGTACAGCAGACCCTCCTTAGTGGGAGACAGCAGACCCTCCTTAGTGGGAGACAGCAGCACCAGGTCATCTGTGTACAGCAGACCCTCCTTAGTGGGAGACAGCAGACCCTCCTTAGTGGGAGACAGCAGTTCCAGGTCATCTGTGTACAGTAGACCCTCCTTAGTGGGAGACAGCAGCAACAGGTCATCTGTGTACAGCATACCATCCTTAGTGGGAGACGACAGCAACAGGTCATCTGTGTACAGCAGACACTTGATTTCAGTGTTGTTTAGGGTGAGACAAGGTGCCTTGATTTCAGTGTTGTTTAGGGTGAGACCAGGTGCCTTGATTTCAGTGTTGTTTAGGGTGAGACCAGGTGCCTTGATTTCAGTGTTGTTTAGGGTGAGACTGAGCAAGTGAGCAAGAGGACAAGTACATTAGAGTGTCAAGTTTGAGAAACAGATTCCTCTTAAGTCCTCAACTGGCAGCCTCATTAAATAGTACCCCCAAAGCAACAGTCTCAACATCAACAGTGAAGAGGTGACTCCGGGATACTGGCCTTCTAGGCAGAGTTCCTCTGTCCAGTGTCTGTGTTATTCTGCCCATCTTAATATTTTATTTTTATTGGCCAGTCTGAGATATGGCTTTGCAACTCTGCCTAGAAACTGTTGCCACAAAGTTGGAAGCACAGAATCCTCTAGAATGTCATTGTATGCTGTGTTGTTAAGATTTCCCTTCAGTGGAACTAAGGGGCCCGAACCATGAAAAACAGCCCCGGACCTTTATTCCTTCTCCACCAAACTTTACATTTGGCACTATGCATTGGGGCAGGTAGTGTTCTCCTGGCATCCGCCAAACCCAGATTCGTCCGTCAGACTGCCAGATGGTGAAGCGTGATTCATCACTCCAGAGAACGCATTTCCACTGCTACAGAGTCCAATGGCGGAGAGCTTTACACCACTCCAGCCGAAGCCTAGCAGTGCACATGGTGATCTTAGCCTTGGGTGCGGCTGCTCGGCCATGGAAACCATTTCATCAAGCTCCAGATTAACAGTTATTGTGCTGATGTTGCTTCTATAGGCAGTTTGGAAGTTGGCAGTGGGTGTTGCAACCGAGGACAGACGTTTTTTACGCGCTACGCGATTCAGCACTTTTGGGGTCCCGTTCTGTGAGATTGTGTGGCCTACCACTTCACGGCTGAGCTGTTGTTGCTTCTAGACGTTTCCACTTCACAATAACTACACTTACAGTTGACCAGCTCTAGCAGGGCAGAAATTTGACAAACTGTCTTGTTGGAAAGGTGACATCCTATGACGGTGTCACGTTGAAAGTCATCAGGCTCTTCAGTATTGGCAGTAGACTCTTCAGTCTACTGCCAATGTGTGGCTATTTATTATTATGTTTATTTTATTGAACCTTTATTTAACCTTTATTTAACTAGGCAAGTCAGTTAAGAACAAATTCTTATTTGCAATGACAGGCTGGGAACAGTGGGTTAACTGCCTTGTTCAGGGGCAGAACGACAGATTTTTACCTTCTCAGCTCGGGGATTCGATCTAGCAACCTTTCGGATACTAGTCCAACGCGCTAACCACTAGGCTACTTGCTGCCCCGTCTATGGAGATTAAATGGCCGTGTGCTCAATTTTACACACCGGTGTAAACGGGTGTGACTGAATTAGCCGAATCCACTCATTTGAAAAGGTGTCCACATACTTTTGTCTAACGTAGTGTATTACTGAGGGCTATGTCTCACACCATAGGGGGGGGGGGGGGGGGGGGGGGGGCTCTTGTCAAAAGTAGTGCACTATATAGGAAGTAGGGTGCCATTTGGGACACTTCCAGAGAGACAACCAATGAATAATGGTGTGACCTTGCTTTCATAAAGGTGCTCTCCCTCTGTACCCAGCATGCAGCTGAAACCCAATGGCATGTTACTATGGGAATATAAAAGGCCACCCCCCTCCGCTTGTTTAAGAGAAATTGCCTTTCAAAGTTGCATTGCCGACAGTTTGCTTTCGATTGAATCCAAGCCTCTACTCTTAGTTGTAGCCTCTATCTGGGGCACAGAGGTTTTCCTGATCCGGACAACCTCCTGTCCCTCATTGTGAAGCCAGTCCACCGTTGGAGAGAAGATGTGAATAAACTATCAGAGCAGAACAGTGAGGTAAAGTCATATAATTGACCCTCTGGGTACCACTTCTCTCTAGCTGTATTCTACATGGCTCCCTATTCCCTTTATAGTGCACCCTGTTTGGCTAGAAAGTAGTGCACTTTAAAGGGAATGGGGTGCCATTTGGGATGCAACCTCTCTCAGTGGTATCCTCCAGCTAGCAGACTGAAAACCATCCCTGTTAAATATTGATGCTTTCTGTGCTGCAGTGTCTTTGTCTTTGTCCACACTGTTATGGCTGATTGTAATTGCTACCGTAGTCAGGTTTCACCTGGTCTTTACATTGTTAACAGCCCACACGCACCCAGGTAAACACACACACACACACACACACACTCCCACGTGTCAGTCAGTATAATCAGATACAGGAGATATAGAGGGTACTATTTTTTTTATGTAGTAGTGGTTCCCCTCCTAAAGCCTTGACCTTTGGCCTTTCACCTGGTATTGTTTATGGTATTGTTTATACAAATGTATTAAAATATAAACCAATATGATGACTTGATTAAAACAAAAAGGTGAATGAATAAACCTTTTCATACTTTATAATATGTCCATATATAGTCATACTCTGATTTAGGAACATGTACCCAAACTATCCCTTCTTATTCACTTTACCAAACATATTATGACATTAGTTGCAAGCATTGCTTTCTGTTCGGGGTTTTAGGCTGGGTTTCTGTACAGCACTTTGAGATATCAGCTGATGTAAGAAGAGCTTTATAAATACATTTGATTTGGTTGAATTAGTGACAGTCAAAATCTGCTCCGTTTGTAAATGTCTACAGCGGTTCCTCCTATAGACGACGGGAGAAGGGCTATGTCACGGGCTCCATATGCAATGTGTCTGCCTCTGATGTAAAACAAATATTTGACTTCTACACAAAATTACTTCTTTACTTCTTTTAGGTTCAAGGAAGTGTGTAGGTCGCATTCTTTATCGTAGAGCTATGAACGTTGTGTATTTAGATCTGCCTGCACGAGACAAAGCCGGTGATTGCTTTGCCATGTCTGTTCCGTGAAGCAGTCAAGTTGGATAAATGTTTTCCAAGGACCGCCCCCTAAGGACCGTTGCAGTGAAGTGATATAAATGGATGTAATGAGGCAGCCGACCAGTAGAGGGAGGAATATACAAGCTTTTTCAACAGCGGACATTAACATGGCCCTACTGTAGGTCTGGATGGCTGTCTTCTGACTTCCAAAATGGTGGGAAATCAATCAAATAAGTTATGTAAACATATATTATTATTTTTTGTCATTTTAGTGCCCGATTTCAGGGTCTGTCAGCTTAAGAGGTTTAATGCACCTTTCAATCAAAGAGACTGCTGCTGTCGGTTCATGATAAAACAAGATTTAATCGGTTTAATAATGTATATATTGGTCCTGAAGACATTCTATTTCACTGTCAGTTAAGGAAAGATACTAGTCTTCACTCAAAATGGTTTCTAACTGTATCAGAAGACCAAGTTAGCATTTTAACTGTAGGAACCAGAACACCAGTTCTTTCTAACCCAACACAAACTTCCCAACACATAGCTTACCTATTATCGTATTTTATTGTACAGTCATTTTGTATTGTGTCGGTATTACATACGAACTTTGACCTTCGTTTGGCCTGGTAAGTTAGAAACAGATTAGGTTTCCCAACACCCATACAGTTTATTGAAACTCTTTATGTAATACAGAATCATCATGACTAAGTCATTATATCCAGGATGAGTTGAGAACCCCATCAGCACATTGCTATCTGCTACAGACTTGTTTTCACGGCCCATTGAACTTTCCCTTGACAGATTCATCAATACAGTGAAGCTGCTGGGGTGAGCTGGACACACACACACGCACACACACACACACACACACACACGCACACACGCACACACGCACACACGCACACACGCACACACGCACGCACACACGCACAAACGCACACACGCACACACGCGCACGCACGCGCACGCGCACGCGCACGCACACGCACACAGACACAGGCACATGCAGGCATATGTAGGCACACACACACAGTGGTGTAAAGTACTTAAAGTAAAAATACTTTAAAGTACTACTTAAGTGGGTTTTTTGAGTACTTTACTTTACTATTTATATTTTTTTACAACTTTTACTTTTAGTTCACTACATTCCTAAAGAAATGGATGTACTTTTTACTCCAGACATTTTCCCTGACACCCAAAAGTCGTTACATTTTGAATGCTCAGCAGGACAGGAAAATGTCCAAATCACAACTTATCAAGAGAACATCCCTGGTCATCTACTGCCTCGCTTGAACATCCCTGGTCATCTACTGCCTCGCTTGAACATCCCTGGTCATCTACTGCCTCGCTTGAACATCCCTGGTCATCTACTGCCTCGCTTGAACATCCCTGGTCATCTACTGCCTCGCTTGAACATCCCTGGTCATCTACTGCCTCGCTTGAACATCCCTGGTCATCTACTGCCTCGCTTGAACATCCCTGGTCATCTACTGCCTCGCTTGAACATCCCTGGTCATCTACTGCCTCGCTTGAACATCCCTGGTCATCTACTGCCTCGCTTGAACATCCCTGGTCATCTACTGCCTCGCTTGAACATCCCTGGTCATCTACTGCCTCGCTTGAACATCCCTGGTCATCTACTGCCTCGCTTGAACATCCCTGGTCATCTACTGCCTCGCTTGAACATCCCTGGTCATCTACTGCCTCGCTTGAACATCCCTGGTCATCTACTGCCTCGCTTGAACATCCCTGGTCATCTACTGCCTCGCTTGAACATCCCTGGTCATCTACTGCCTCGCTTGAACATCCCTGGTCATCTACTGCCTCGCTTGAACATCCCTGGTCATCTACTGCCTCGCTTGAACATCCCTGGTCATCTACTGCCTCGCTTGAACATCCCTGGTCATCTACTGCCTCGCTTGAACATCCCTGGTCATCTACTGCCTCGCTTGAACATCCCTGGTCATCTACTGCCTCGCTTGAACATCCCTGGTCATCTACTGCCTCGCTTCAACATCCCTGGTCATCTACTGCCTCGCTTGAACATCCCTGGTCATCTACTGCCTCGCTTGAACATCCCTGGTCATCTACTGCCTCGCTTGAACATCCCTGGTCATCTACTGCCTCGCTTGAACATCCCTGGTCATCTACTGCCTCGCTTGAACATCCCTGGTCATCTACTGCCTCGCTTGAACATCCCTGGTCATCTACTGCCTCGCTTGAACATCCCTGGTCATCTACTGCCTCGCTTGAACATCCCTGGTCATCTACTGCCTCGCTTGAAC